>NC_044500.1:37697057-37772057 GCF_902362185.1 Chanos chanos
AGACACACACACACACACACACACACGCTATATATATATATATATATATATATATATATATATATATATATATATATATTTTTTTTTTTTTTTTTTTTTTAATTTATTTTTTTTTTTTCTTTAAGTCTTTGCTAAATGCTGCAATATTTAGCAAAGTAAGTACTTTTGTTTTAAAACATTTCTTTGAATAACTGAGTCAAAACAAAGATTTCTAGAACACAAACATGACAAGGCTGTAGCTTGAAATGCATATTTTTTTAATGTATTCTTTTCACATTAATATCCAGAATGCATTAAACTTGTTGACTCAGTAGAGGAGAATATTCTGCTATGTGTGTTCCAAGCTGACACAGGTTCTGTTGACACAGTTTCAAATTTGCAGTGACCAGACATCAGATGAAAGTTGTGCTGACCTCAAGGATAATGGAATAAAACTCAGGAAAAATGAATGAAATGATGATACAACACAAGTCTGGTCGAGCAGACAATGCAGTCAACATTTTTTTTTTTTTTTTGGGTTTCATTATAATAGTCATCAAAAACTGAATCGTGGAGAATGGAAACAGAGCTCCTGTTCCGTGCATTTCCTGTTCCATGAGTTTTAATCAAACTTTTTTTTGACTGGGAATGAACATGGTTAACAGAGGAGTGACTTACACAGACTGTTGTCCTTGTTTTCAGTCAGTGTGCCCTCCAAATGTCAATGGCTCATAGGAGTGAAGAGGCATCAAGAGGATTATGGACACATGGAGGTAGAACTCAGCATGAGATTATCTGCATCAGAAGGCTGGGAACATCCAGCAGCTCCATGGGAGAACCAAGAAGTACACGATGGATTTAGAGCTGGTAGTGTCCTTGCGACATGACAGCTGCAGTGGGTGTTGATCTATAGTAATAATAGTTCAATGAGTCTTTCATGTTCACTGAAGATTTTCTCCAAAACTATAATGGAGATGCAGTTTAATTTCACTCCTATTCTATCCATAAATTTAGACTGCCATATTTCAGGCATGGTGTAATGTCCTATACCTACTATGAATACAGATAAAACTATATTTCAAGACACTTGACAAACATATATTTTAACACATGTTGTTTGTGTGAGGTAGGGCAGTTCAAACTGGACTGAAAATAGTTCTTTTAAATTAAACATTAAATTTACCTTGTATAAAACAATCACTACCATTCCAATAGGGCCAAAACTATTTAAGGACGCAATCACCAACCAAGACCCAGATCCTACTCCCTTGACCTTTGAAGTTGTTGGGAGGCCCTGTCATTTAAATTAATGGCACAGTGGTACACTCTGCAGCTGCAGCTGTCCTGTGTCAACCCAGCCCAGGGAGTGTCATTAATTACATTAGCTCTGTCTGAACTGTGGCCCTAACTCTTACCTGGCCTCCTCTCCTTGAGAGAGAGAGAGAGAGAGAGAGACTGGAGCATGGCTCTCTGCAGGTTTATTTTACTCTGTAATTTTTGTGCTGATAGAAACCCAGTGGACGTAAATGCTAAATACTCTGTTGGAAAAAGCATTTTCTGGGAAAAAGGCTATTTCTAAAGTGAAATGTAACATTCAGGCACAAACACACTTGCCTTCTGCAAAAAATTAGTCAATCTAAAGAAAAAAAAAAAAAAAAAATACAATCAGCAAACTACTCCCTGTACAGACTACACATCGGGTTAGCTTTAGAATCTGTGCCGAAGGCTGCCAGGTTGTTCACAGTTTTGTGCCAGCGCTTGTCCTCCATGTCCGCCTCCGTCATTATCATGCCCATTGAAAAGGACCTTCCCCGGATGACCAGTGCTGAAGACTAATGAGTGTAATTTTAGAAGCATGCAGGTACCCCTCTCCCTCCCACACCTCCTCCCCCATACGTTCATCTCCACATTGCTTAACTGGCTCAGAGTTTAGCTGAAGCAGTTTTCACATGTGATCTGCGGGCTTCACCATCTTGTTTTTTTCTGTCTCTCTCTCTCTCTCTTCCTTTTCTTCCTCTCTGGTCTCTCTTTCACTCATACACATAATAAATAAATGACTCCATTAAAAAATGTGCGTGCTTACAATGACCTATATCAGTATGATTGTTTTCCCGTCACAAGACTTTGAGGTTTTGTATTTATTTTTACTTCTTTTCCCAACACACTCTTTCCTCAGCAGTAAGAAATATAAAAATATCACAGGGAAAATAGCTTTTAGTTGATCCAAAATTTACTTTTTATTACAGTTTTCACCACTCACATAAACTTGTTTGTTAACAAGTTTAAGTAATGTCATTCCAAGTGTTAACAGTATCTAATCATCCATTTTTATCTGTTTAGTTCTTGAAAACAGTAAAATGGTTTATCATGTACTACTGCCGCAAATAATTTGTGCTTTGAATCAAGTGTTAATGGCAAAGACTGATTCACAAGATTTGACTAACCACGTTAACACTGCTAACTCTCCCTATAAAAAGTTAACCATAAAACTTCATTTGTTTTTTATAGCATTAAAGCTATGCAAAACTCTTGTACATGTGTAATTTGATGGGTTTTTTTTTTCCTTGATGAATTCTTAATGAGAGAACTGCACTCTCCCTGTGCAGCATTTTGATTAATAGTTTATTATAATTGCACCTACATCATGCTAAGCTGTGTTGGGTAGTTCCTGATTATACCTGCAACTATGTCTTTGTTTTTGCATTTCCAAATTTAAATGGAACAGACCTGAAACATATTTCTTTCTTACTTAAAATGGTGACACAAGTTAAGGCTTTTAGCTGTATTCACTATGGAATATCAAGAGATTCAAAGCAAACAACAGGAAAGAAGACAAATCCATTAATACCACTTTCCTGCACTCCTAATACCATAATGTTTGCTGAGGCTTGAAGGACCGATGGCTTTAAATAGCCTTGCTTGGCTATTGGCATTGCAGTATCATACCATTTGGAGAAACGTGTAAACACTCTCTAAATAAAAAAGGTAAGTATGAGGCAGGGCACCAGAGGTTAGGATAGGGGTTTGTTCACGTCAACAGGGCTCTAGATTTGGGGGCTGAAATTTGGTATCAGCAGAACTTTGATAGGGTTTTGATCTTTATTCTTCATGGGTCATCAGTGAGGCAATATGGTTGGAGGACATAATGTACTTAGAACAAAGCGTGGCCTTGTTTCATGTAATACACTGTGAACCACCATTGGGAGAGTAAAATCAAGGTCTTTGATTGCTTCAGACCATAAAGAAGGTTCAAATGAGTCATGCACAAGGCATGCTGAAATTATATGTGTGTGTGTGTGTACATATATATATATATATATATATATATATATATATATATATATAAACCTCAAGAGTTGAATCTACCATGATTTGGCACTCATCAGAGTTCCTCCTAAAAATAGAAGCAAATCAGAATTTCAAATGAATCTCTGACTGTTTGAAGATGAGTTATGTCCACAGGACACATTCTCTTTTCTATTTTTTTTCCTGCTTCATTTACATCTGGCAAGTGACAAATGACTGCTGTATTTTTGTAGCACAGATTTGTACATCTGCTTTCAAACTGGGAATATATGCAGTGCATCAAAATTCAAAGACCCAAGATAATAAATACTGAAGGCAAAATTCACTGGGGGGAAGGTAGAACATTTACAATCCTAAGTGGGCCAGAAAGCCAAAAAAACTTTGTCAAAGTTATCAAAATCAGACTCCTCTCATGTTATTATTACTCCCTTCATGTAATAATAATAATAAATATTACTAACGGTTAATACACTAATTAATATCTGAATAAGTCTTTCGTAAAACAAACTGTCATTTAACTGCTTCATAAATGAACTCCATAATTCTTTGACAGTGAAATCTGAAAACCTAATTTTTCACGATAGCTTTATTAGGGCTTTAGGGACATATAAGATGAGGTATGCAGAGGCTGGGTAATGACAGACTCTGTTTTTCATCAGTATCACACATCTGCTGAGGCCGATCTAATGATAAAGACCAGAGGTGCACAGTCCTCCCTTTGAGGTTCTTGCTTTGACAAATGCCAGTGAGTCAAGAAATGTCATGGCAGGCAGGGTAAAAGGAAAGCTCGTTTTGGACTTCGAAAATGTTATGGCACAGTTCGTTAAAGTGACTCAGACTGCCTCTGTGTTGGGACGGATTTAGGGCAGAAAAAAATGAACCTGCGTGTCATCTGACTGCAGCTTGTATTTTAAGCATTAAACATGGTCTTGGACTCTACCAGCTACTCTATTTTAAGCAAAAAAAATCACTTACAACATGTGTTTGCGTTGAGTAAAGTGGCAAAATATTATCTAAATTAAAATCAAAATTCTCTTCAGTAATTGTTCATAGCTGTCTTTAAGATTGAACATATCTATGAACTCGTACATTGGTCTCCAGAAAGCTTTTCTTGATAGGAACAGAGGCACGTACATCCAAAAAAGGATTCACAGAGGTTCTTGGTGACAGATCCCAAAGGCTGAAAAAAATGTAAGTAAACATTTCTTATAAATATTATACTTGTATATAGACAATGTCCCCTGTAAACCAATGTTTTAAGTATGTAGCTGCCGTTGTAATGAAAAGCAATGAGTGATCAAGTCAGACTGTGCTTTTTTGTCATGTCAGCATCTTACAAAAATCAGCTATTTGGAAGGGGAAAAAAATATTGCCTCCAAAATGAATGGTTATATTTCATTAAAAAAAAAAAAAAAAAGATAGACTATCAATTTTCTGGATATTGTACAACGGAAGGAAACATGGACAATTAAATGTGACAATGAGCAAGCAGGCTTAAGCGTGTGACATTCTACTGACATTCTTTTTCAAATTTTTTACATCATCTTACCTGGTCAGTGTCATGAAAGAGCTGGCATATGACACGTTTAGGCTTTGGCTGTGATCTGTGGGTTGAAATCAGAAGAAATCGCTCGCAGAGACCAGAGCCTTATTTAAAGATAAGAAGGTGCTGGTGAGGAGACTGAGGCTTAAAACACGTAGAACTGTTCAGCACACATTTGTCGAGTAGAAATGGGTAGAAAAATTACAAAGCTAATCTGGAATGAGGAGAACGAGTGGAAATATGAAGGGAAGCCTCGCTGACAGCAGGGCTCAGAAACAGCATGAATAATGTAGAAGGTGAAATAATCCACAGTCTCATTTTTTGGGGGGTTTTACAAAGATAATCCCTTCTTCTCTCTTTTCAGACAACCTGGGTTCTCTCTGTCATTCTTTTTTTTTATCATCTTGGCCTCTAATTGACATTGAAGTTGTATGGATAGAAGGAAACTAGACCATCAATGAAACGGATTTAATACTATTTTATAATTTCATTCAAAATACTCCTCCCAGTAATTTTACCCTCATTTAAAATGAGGCAGTGATGTTTAAAACTGTTTTTGTGAATATTCGTCATTTTCTAAGGAAAAGTACCGTTACTATACTGAAGTAGTATATTGGTAGATTTGTACCCTTACTGCATATCAACAATAAGAGCAACTTTCACTTCCTACTCGACCAAATTATAGAAAGAAATTATATACTTTTACTCCAAAACATTTCTGTTGACACCTGTTGTTATTTGCAGAAGTGGACAGAGTAAGCAAAAACTGTACTCAAGTAAAAGTACTGTTACTTTATAAAAAGAATTACTCAAACAGAAGTAAACGTACTCGTCAAAAGAAAGGTTTGAGTATGAGTAAAAAAGAATCTATTTAAATGACTACTCAAGTAGTGAGTAACTTCATATGATGATTTATCACATCTATGATGTATTACATTCAAATGTATCAGAATATCAATTATGCCCAAAATAAAAATTTAATGTGCTTGTCTCATAAACACAACATAAAATCTGCTCATTCAAATATTAAATCATGTTCTAATAAATAAATAAATAAATAATATATTTACCAAATAACGTAAATTAAGGCAACATTGCCACAGGTTAGTTTCATAAATCTTCCAAACTAGCTTAATGGTACTAACATCTTTTCCATTTTTTCTTAACATAAATCTTTTAAAAACCAATACCAAAGTCACAACACTGTTTAATCTCTTAAAACTTGAAACAATCCTGGTCTATATGTTTGTCCATTTGTGTGTGTGTGTGTGTGTCTGAGAGGGTGAATAGTGATCCTGTCTTAAAAAATCACTCAATAAGGTGACTTTTGAGCTCCCGTCAACATAAGGACAAGCCTCAACATAAGGAAAAGCCTCAAATAGCAGAGCCATTCTATCCTGTATGCTCGTCTAAAGTTGGCAATACGTTGTCTTTCAGTGATTTTCTCTGTACTTTACATTTATTTTAAAAAGGTATGTGTGCAGGGTTGTAGCTAAGAATTCTGAGCCCCCATGCTCCATTACCAATGGGTGGGTTTTGGCTAACAACCTTTTTTGAGTTCATTTCATAACATAAAGCAACCATTAAGAAGGTCTATCCGCTGTTGTTTATTTGGGGACATTAGAATATGAAACGGAAAATGTTGCTACTACTCCATCACAAGAGACAGAGACCAGAGGATGCAGGTAGAGAGCTTACTGAAAGTTTGGTGCAACGTCCGAAATCTGCAAAATCTCTTCGCCGAAACGAGCACTGTAGTAACACTCATCTCTGTTTCATGAAGCTCAGTTAGCTGACGCTAGCTCCCTCCATGCTCTCTCTCTAGCTCGTAATGCTACTTTGTTCACGATGTGTGTAAGTACTGCTGATGGTCTTATAAATGTATATTAAAGCAGTCGAGGTCGTAGAAGCTGTGCGTGTGTGAATAACAGTAATTTAATGAATTAAATAAAAGTAGCGAGAAGTGTGTAGTCTAATATAACAGAGTGTATGTACATTTTTTAAATAGTAAATGTACTCGAGTAAAAGTGAAAAGTATTATGCATTAAAACTACCCCTATAACTATAATTTATAGGAAAAAAGTTACTTAAGTACATGTAACGGAGTAAACGTAACGCGTTAGTACCCACCTCTGGTTATTTGTTTCATTGGGCAGGCCACTGTCTTTATTCCAGGCGACTGTTTTTATTTATTTATTTTAATTCATATTTGTTTTATCAAGTGGGAACTGACTGAATTTGTGTGGGAGGGAATAGCACAGCTTGCAGGGGTACGACCTAATAGATACACATGCACACAAATATCCACAACATCGTGTGTATTTGTGTGCCTAGCTCACATGCTGGCTAGCATTAGTGGACAAATGTTGAAGCAGTAGCTAATGCTAGCTTGCTGCGAGCTAGTCTACCAGAAAATATTAATGAATGTTAATGAGGCTCTCAAAGGATAAGCAAGTTATGCCTACAGTATGCTGAGACATCTCTAATTTAGAGATTACCTTTAAGTGCACTCTACATTCATAGTTCATTTCTCCTTTGAATTTTTGTCATCACTCAACATGAAAATATTTAACAGCAAGATAAACAACAGTTTGGCTATTTCAAACTTTAACGTAATGTTAAGTTGTAGAGTACAAATGTGCAAATGGTTGTGTTTATTTATTGCAGTAGACCTATTTTGTCTGTGTGTGTGTGTGTGTGGTATATTAAAGTACATTAAAAGCCCGACACTTTACGACTTTCACGAAAGGTTTTTTTCCCCCCTTGGTTGACCTGCATTTTCATTTTTTCTCTTATACTACAGAGGTTTAATATCTGAATACTTTTTCCAACCCTGGGAAAGTGATGGCGTATATAAGCAGGCCAGTGGGGGCTGATCTGAATCTATTGCATTTTGTGCATGTTATGCAGTCTGTTGTAAGCGTGACTGAGGAGAATTTCTCCCATGGCTGGAGAGGAAGATCCAGCTATTAAAGACAGACAGATTGGACCAGCAGACGGTCTCCAGTGTTTTTATTTAAACATAACGCAGTATGGTATCCTGAAAAAAAAAAAAAAGGACTGGCTACGTATAGGGAAAAATAGGAGGGTTGTTCTTCAGTAAGAGAAGGTGAACCCTTTTCTGAATACTGATGTGATTCTCTGCCTGATCCTGTCTTCTCACACTTTCATGTATGTATGCTCGTGGGCTGTGTTATGTCACACAGCAGAAAGTGTTATTATAACGCAATAACAAGTGGTTTCGTCATGCTGGCAATACCAACGTTGTAATTTAATATTATTTGTTGAGGAGATTGAAATATTATGCTCATGTTTTAAATCTAAGCTGCCTAACTTGTCAGCAGGAATCTTGGAGAAGTTAATGTAGTTACATTGTAGATGAGACTAGTATGAGAATCATGAGTTTGGGGTGCACTGAGATGCAGTGCATGTAGGGTAATGGTATACCTTGTGAAAGTAGATCAAGGTGTAACACCACCAGTCAGCCTCCATTCAGGGAGACTCATGGACAGCGATTGCTGTGACTGAGATGTCCATAATATGCAGGACTTCTCTCACCAGCTTGCAACTTGCTTAACATGAAATGAGCTCACACGAATTGTCTCATTAACCACTTCCACCAAACAACCAAATAACCAACCAGACTCCAAGCAACTACTCACAATTATGGATTCAAATCAGCAAGAATACATCTTCAGAATATACACCCTGAAAACAAAATATATTATATATGAAATTTAATGTATTACTTTTTTGTCTATTATACATTTATTGACTCTTTTTCATAGGATTTCTCGACTGTTTGTCATAGGATGCGTATTCACCGAGGCCACAAGGGCTTGTGTGACATCTGTGTGACCTGCTCAAGCCAAGAGCCACATGGCAGACATCCATTAGCCTTTGTCTGCTGGCCACTCATAAGCCTGCAGCATGCTGTCGTTCATCTCTTCGCATTTATTCATTTAGTGTTCTTATCCAGAGCAGCTTCCAGTTATTACTTTCTATGTCAAAGGTCACATGCCTCTGGAGAAACCTTGAGTTGCATTGGCAGTGAACTGTCATAGTTGGGGTCTGTTAAGTGGCCTTACAGTCCCACTGTCACACTCTGCCTCAGCTGGAGTGGCATTCATCTCTGCTGCCAAGATTCTGACCTGACCTAAATGTTTGGCTTGGTATAAGTCATCAAAGTTCTGGAGTTAACATTAGTTCAGCCTTATGTCCAGTCTACAGATTTTTTTTTTTTTTGCCTTTCCCTTAACTGCCCTTGGTTATTTGCCAGCACTCTGCAATTAAATACAAGATGAAGAAAAAACGCCATCTGGATGGAAGCATGTAGCCCACAGTCAGAATTTTGTTTTCATGAAGATCCTAAAGCCACAAATCTCAAGAGCAGGACTTAGAGATGGTTCAAAGAACAGACACAAAAATCAGAGATGAATCAATGTTTTCACAGAACCGAAACCAAAACAGGAACAATTCTGAAGTATCCCGGGACATATCCATTAGTTGTAAAACAGAAACACCATTTGATGGCATTGTTCCTCATTCCAAATTATTCTCAAAGCTTCATAACAGATTACATGTGAGGTTCGTATTCATGTTTCCATCTGTCCACGGTCTCCCCCAGATATTGGACAGTTATTCAGAGCCTTCTTCCATTAGCTTGGTAATGATGTTAACATCTGCCTAAACCCATAGATCCTGCTGCTGCTGATTGAGGTTGCCAGTTTGTTACTTTTCTGGCATTTTGAGTTACCTGTCACCAGAAGGTAGTCATTAACAGTTTAGCTATAAATATGATAAATGTTTGGCTTCAAGGAGTTGAAGTTTGCAAGGTCTAATGGATTACATAGTCATAGCCTAGTTAGCAAAGATTGGACAACGATCACATCTATTTGTTGTAAGAATACCATTTCCCAAACCAAGGAGCTGCAAAGCTTCATCTTTGTTAACCCTTGTTTCGTTTTAATGTGAATGCAGTGCCATAATAGAGATGAAAAAATAGTTTGTTGTTTGGAATGGAACAACTGAACCAATTTTTACATACTTAGCTTTGTGAAAAGGTGAATAAAGGTTTTTCATATTGGAGAAACTGCAAAGTGCAGTACAGTTTTAATCACACACAATCTTTTCCAAGCAAAGCAAAACCATATAGCAGATGACCATCTTTAAAAGTATGAACATTTTATATATGCTCTCTCTCTCTCTCTCTCTCTCTCTCTCTGTATGTGTATTTGTGAGGAGCGTGTGCGTGTACATAAAGTATTACTTCTCTGTGGTGTTTGTTTTGTCATGTTTTTTTACTCACTCTGCACAATGTGATGTACTCGTGACACTTCATGTGCTGTTGAAATATAAGCTTTCGTTTTTCTCACACCACCTGAATGTAAGAAACCAACAATTAGAAATGAATGCAGAGAGCGACCAGGAAAGGTGTAAATCAGTTGGTGCTTTTAACAGGCAAATCTGACACATTGGACTATATGCTGCTTTGAAGCCCATTGTTATTATGAGAACCAAAGCTGTACTATATGGGCTGTCATTCTTTTACAGCTTTCAGATGCTCTCTCTTTGATCCAACAGGAAATTATTAAAGGGCTCTTGTGAGATAAAATGACTCACAGACAGTATGACAGCATAAACGAAGAAGGCTACCATCAAATGTGCATTTATTTGAGACACTGAAATGAAATTCAGCGCCATATTTTGTCAAAATCAAGTCTGTCCTTACAATATTCTGCCAAATTCACATTTCTCACGCAACATTTGGCAAGGAGAGAGACAAATATGTGTTGACATCGGTGGCCCGGGTAGAATTGGGTTGCACAAATGTGCTTGTGGATGCAACTCCTGCTGTGATACGTTGGCATGGAAGATATATTTGCTTGGAGTCTCTGGACCCTTTCTACACACACAAGCTGTGAACAAGCTTTGTAGACTAGTAAGTAAAAGTGAGCTGTCTGAACAAGATAAGAACAACATTCACTATCTGCAAACAATTTTATAGAAACTTTCAATTTTAATCCAACTCCCCAAAGCCAAATTCTGATGCAAGGATGTTCTGTCTCTTCTCCATTTGCCATTGCCCATGTATTCGTCTTCTACTGAAAAGAAGTCACTTTTATTACTGAGAACAACTTTGATTTCAAACATTTCATATGTTTTTGGGTGAATAATACGTTCACTGAAAGCTCAATTTCCAGAAAGTTTTTTTTTTTTTTGTTCCTCTCTACAGAATCTCTCAGAACACTTGTTTTAGAAGTTGTTTTTCAGATAATAGCCTTGTTTGTAATATTACTTTGTTGCATAATACAGCAAACTTGAGAGAACCCCATGGCGCTTGTGTATTCCAGGGAATCATGTGTCGATATGAATTATAAGACACAAGAGTGTGCCCTGCCACCTAATTAAGATGGTTTGAGGACACTTTCTGCTTGTACGCTTTGATCTCTGATTCCTACAAATGACAGCACCCACGTATAGCACTCTGTGCCTTCCACACACGCCTACCCCAGCTACCAAGAGCCAACCTCATTAGAGAAACCTCTTCTTACATTCCCTGTGCTAAACAAACCCAAACTGAGTACTTTAAGGAATTAGAGAGGAATTAAGTACTCATGCACCATCTCTGGAGAGTTCTTCTTATCCCCCCCCCCCTCTTTTTTTCCCCCAAACTTCACTCCATCTTTTTCTTTCTAGTAGTCCCCTGCCTGGGAATGTTTCTCTCCCCATGATCCTTTAGGTACTTGCTACTCCTAGATTTCATCACTAGTTAAACCAAGAACAATACCTTTGATAATGAGGGAGTGCTTTTTAATGAATAAGCGCTTGTTGTGCTCAGGTATGGCTCAGTAATTAGCCGAGGCTAGGAACCTGTTATTTCCCCATACATACATTTAGGATAGTCATATATATTGCTTGACCATGATAAACATACCTCCTCTCATTCAGATGCTTATAAACGCATGCAAATAACCTTCTTACTTCCTTTCACACACTTCAATATCTTAACTCTTTGTCAAACATCCAGTAAGGGCACTAGCCACAGAGGTCTGCGCTTGGAAACTCTTTTTATTCAACAATCCGACAGGACAACAATTGTCTTCTCGAAGGAGAGAAAAGTGACACATTACAATTTCAGTAATACCTCACATGTTCATTTTACTTGGAAAACCAAGTCAAAATAAAAAACAATCATTTTCACATGCTTCCTTATCTCATTTGGTGACACGCTGATTCCATGTTGTATTGTACTGGCAGGCAAGGCAGTGTTATCATTGTAATTTTATGAGCTGAATTATTTTTGCATACTCAATAAATGATTTATTCATTAACTGATATTTCACTCTATGAGCTAATGCATGTTAAGAGACATGTTTAAATGCTGAACTGCTTTAAATTATTAAATGTTTTTTTTGGTTCAAACATAACAGCATCTCAGACTCTCTAAGAGAGTCCTTAGATTGTTCTCATATTTGCAGTGAGCTGTAGTCTGGATCACCAGACCATACAAAGACATATAAATACATCAACTATATATATGATTCTGTAGCTTGTTTACCTCGTTTTTCCCTTGGCATTAACAAGCTAGCATCTGTTATGCTGGCATAGCAGGGTTGTTTTAGAGCACAGTGCTGATTATAATGTAATAAAGATATCGTTGACAAAATCAGAATGCTCATCTTAAGAGGAGGGTCTGAAAGAGGGCTAAGAACATTCTGTAATAAACCTATAACTGTGATAATCAGTTTATCCAGTTTAAAAAAGCTGTGTGAAGCTTTTGCATAACAAGTCCCATAGTATACAAAACCAGTTTCAACCACATGTATCAACAATTCTTATGTAAAACTACTGTGAAAAATGCATCTAGTATGCATCTACACAGCTTAAAGCTCATTCTGATATGGTTATATATCGGGATGTTCATGCCTATCACGAGAAATGATTTGTAAACACTGAATAATTATGAAACACTCTCAGTAAGAGTTTACTATACAATAGAATATATATTTAATATGGAATTTAAATAATTGTTGATACACCTTATCAAAGACATGAGTGAGAATCCAAGTGTTCGGTATCTAACAGAATCTAATACAGATCTAAGCATGTAGATCTATGATGTAACCAACTGGATTGCTCATATAACGATGCCTCTCCATCTTGTGCCAGCGTGTGTATTTCAGAGATGAAACAACATGGAATTGCAGTTATGACATATATATTTATTTACTATTGCATATGAACACAAACATGAATGTTTATGCATAAAAACATACCAAGTTAGCTGAGCATCTGAATAATGTGCATTAAAAAAGAAAAAAAAAATGTCTGGGGAAAAGCAAAGCCTGAAGGTTGGAGCAGTTGTTGGAGTTTGGCACGTGATAGATATAAGAATTATTTATAAATGCAACAAAAAAAAAAAAAATCAAAAGTATTTGAAAAGCTGTTGCCCATTGCAAGTGTTATATTGTATCTCAGCACCTGTTCAAATCTGTCTAATTGGGAAGCTGAGCCAGGGAGCCCAAACAGGCTGTGGAGTAGAGAGGTAGCCCACTCAGTCAGTGGTTTCTGAAGGAAGTGGGCTTTTCATCAGATGGCACATATCCTGAAGGAATTCAGCTCTTGGCCCAGGGGATGGGAAGCTGCTGAGCATTAGTACTAACAAGACTGTTGTTGGAACATGGAGAATTGCAAGGGTTTCTGTTCTCATGATTTTATTATTTGCCACTCTGACATCGTGTTCTCCCTCGACACTCGACTCTTTGCCGTTTGATTTCCAGATTGGCACCAGAGCACATGTGACCTATTTTATAACAAGCTTCTTTTCCAGCAACTCCTTATGTAAATCAAACTGAATGAACTAAGACTCAAATAGTAAAAAAAAAAAAAAAAAAAAATCCTCTACTCCTTATATAATTTTAACGTAATAAAATTAATTACATTTAGTTTGATTAATGAAATGGGTTTTAACTGAAATTCACTGAAGGAGTTCATCTATCATATTTCCAAAAATATTTGTTAGTTTTAAATGTCATGCCAGTCCTGGTTTTGTTTTGTTTTGTTTTGTTTTTAACTAACCAAGTAACTTTTTTTTTAAGTAATTAACTGAAAGAATTGGACCCAACTATTTACTGATGATTACTTAATATTATTTACATCACCAGGAGGGCAGCCAAAATGTTGTACTTTGAACACTGCATCTATGAAACTACTCAGAACACTCTACTTGCTTCACCCTGACTGACAACATTTCCCGAATCTGTTTTACAGAGGGGCAACAGCATTCACTTTGTTCCTAAAGATGCTCATTTTTGGTGACTTACTCTTTTGAAGTCTTGTTGTGACAACCCTTGGGATCTCCTTTGTGAGTTGTAGTGTTTATGCTCTCAGCCATTCACATACAATTGTTGACAGTCTTTTGAAAGAATGAATTCTAAAACTTTTTTCAACTGTTGTTCCATTTATGAGGCAACATGGGAACACAACAGCACCTGCCTTAATCTCTGTGTGTTTATCATACAGTCATAGAGGCATCAACTGCCCCAGTCGCCAAACATAGGTGTTTACATTCTACTGTGTAAGAGGTTAGGTCAAACAGAAATCAGGCTAAACTGGGTCATTTATCATTTTGGCTCTTATGAGCTTATTGAACTGATCAGTAGTACTGCTAGTGTAAGCATTATTACTATTATTGTTGGTTGTGGTGGTGGTGCTGCTACTTCAGTGCTTCTGTAAAAGTGTTTATGTTTTGTTTTTGTCACAATAATATTTGAGGTATTGAAAGTGCCTCCTCCTGAGTGAATAGCTCTCAAAAATTATCTTTATCAGTGCAACAAAATGAAATGTGAGGATAAGTTATCCACTTGTATATAATTAAGACCTAATAACAGATGATCAGACACCCAGGGCTATGATTACTGAATGAATTTTATGAGACTGAAATTTCCTTATGTGATTCATTAGAGTAAATCATGAAACAAACCCTCAGAGCACAGAAGAGTTCTCTTGAAAATCATAGTATATTACACCATTTACGTATTTTAGGAGTCAAACATAGAAATGTGACTGTCATCACTACACAACATTCAGGGGCCCAAAAATTATATATATATAAGGGCAAAGGGATATATATATATATACACACACACACACACACACACACACATATATATATATTCCTTTGTCCTTTATTTACTCATGTTTCAGCTGAGAATTCTAACATATTTCCTGTGTTCTAACCTATTTCCTGTGTCCAGCAGCAGAAAAGGCACATCAAAACTGTTGGGAAAACTGTTGGAATACAAAAAAAAAAAAAAAAAACATCGGACGAGATGGCTACAGTGGCATGACAAGAAAGCATATTGATTTCCCTTTAGGGTCACTGAACACAGAGGGACTGTGCAGAGCAGCACAAAAGAGAGGAAGTACAGAGAGAGAGACAGAGGAAGGGTGAGAGAGAGAGAGCTGCAGAAAAACAGTGTATTAACAGAAGCACATCTCAAATATGTCCATTTGACATTGGTTATACCCTCAATCCTTCTCAATGCTTGATTTCACAAAAAGAGTGGTGCATCGAGTTTGATGTACCTAAAACTGACAGGGTGCTTTTATATGCTCCGTGACCTAATAAAGAAACAGTAAAGACATTAGAGACATACACGAAAGTGCACATTTCAAGAGCCCTTTTTTGGGGGCATGTGAAGTTACTAGGTCTCAATGGTCTTGTGGGATTTTAATATGAATGTACTCTTCACAAGCCTCAGGCTTCTGGGAAAAAAGTCAGCCATGGAGAGCGGCTGTCAGAATAGGACACACTCTAATAATTATAATAAAGATTTCCAAATAATGTACAGACTCTGTATGGCCCTTTTCTACAGGTTTTGTGTCCCCTCCATTCTAGTGCAGATTGCCATGGTGATGACTCACAAGCCGTGTGCGGCCTTGGTTTCTATGGTGTGCCCTCATTTCCATCTGAAAGGTTTGTTCTCTTTCATTATCACTTCCCCAGATCCACTTCTGCCAGTGATACATATCTCTGTTTGCTTTCTCCCTTTCAGTATGCTCCTTCTTTTCTTTTTTTTCCCTTGTCCCTCATCTTCTCACTCTCCTTTTGAGGGACCACAGAGGTGAAGACTCCCATTTTTAGGAGCGCATGACTCCTGTGGAGAGGGCTTTAACCCCAGACATAGACTTTGTCATTCATGTAATGACAACCTGTGGCTCTCAAAAAAGATTAAAAGAGTTTAAAAAAAATGAAACAGATAAAATAACGTTTAAAAAAAAAAAAGTAATAAAAAGTGAAAATAAAAATTGAATAATGAGAAATTGATCTTTTGTTCATGTTTCATTGCTAGAGTGCATCAAAGCTCTGATAATGTTTTTTTTTTTTTAACATGATATAAGCAGAATCATAACACACATCAAACAGACACAGAAATCTGACATAATTATAATTGCATTTCTTTCAAAAGACAGATTAATAAGTCTTCTCCCTTTTCTGAGGGTCTCTTGATCTCAAGTGCTTTAGCCCTATTCCTTCATGTGCTCATTTGTTTTGTCATAACTCTCTTTTAATCATTAGTAATGTTAGACAGCAAACATATGCATACAGCGCTGTCTCTTTAATGCTGCTCATTTAGATTACATGAAGTTTACTCCTACCCTTTTGACAAAGAACATAGCTTCGCCGATAATGTAAATGTAACATTTGACATCAAAGCAGTTTTGAAAGGAGGAAAGGTGTTATGAGCCTAATATATCCCCATGTATAGATATTGTAACACGGCCATATTTTTAATGATGCGTTGTAAGTAAAACTGTCTGCTGCTAGCCTTTCCTCCAGAGAAGGGGGAAGGATTCTTGCATTCTGTATCCCTAATGACTTTCTCCTTCATTAGACTAATTCATTCAGGACAGCAACATCCCCTCCCCCACCAACACCAGCCCTGAGGGAGGAAAAGCACTGAGGCCGAGAGGTAGCATGCCGGCAAGGAATTGAGAGGACATGTTGCTATAGCAACACTAGGGGAGCGTTTCTTTCTTTCTTTCTTTTTATTTCTCTCTCTCTCTCTTTTTTTTTTTTTTTTTTTTTTTTTTTAGAAAGAATAAGATCTCTTTGTTTCCTTTTGCTATGCTCAGTGTCTGCATTTTGAATTCTTAGTTAGATACAGTCAATTACTTTTCCTTTGCAATTTAAGTTCCATAAAGACATCATTTATTTTCAAAGTTAAGAAAAACAAAATATTAACAAGACATTAAGTCTATGGCATCATGTTGGTTGAATCAACAAGTGACAGAGTGGGAATGTATAAAAAAGGACTCAGATATGCACTGGCCTTTCATAATGTAAAGCTAGCCTGACTCAAATCTTTATTTTAAAAATGCAATTTGAAATGTGTGACTTTTTAATCTTTTTGAAATAAGCAATGTTGCTTGTTGCTGTGCTCAAATACTAATCAACACGCCAATCAGGAAGACAGACAGAAGCAAACTATTTATGCCAGTATTCTGAATGTCAACATTTGTAACATTTGTAACATTTCTCAAAAAAAGGAGAAATACACGACAAAGCATTTTTAAATTCAGTTTATCTGTAATGCTCACATTGTATCCTTTTAACTATTTACTGAATTCCTTATCTGTGTGTGTGTGTGTGTGTGTGTGTGTGTGTTGGGGGGGGGGGCATAACAGCTCTCTGTTTTCATCTCAATACCCAGCATCAATAAGGACTAGCTGCAAGCATCTGACCCTCAGTCCCGTCATGGGCTCTTTCTCTGGGATGACATGACCAGACTTTTTTTTTTTTTTTTTTAACTGAGATAAGGTGAACTGTGATAGATGACCCACTGATTCAGAATAGTAGACTGTCACTGCACTGAAGTATGTCATTTGGTCCTCCCTCCTTTGGTTGACTAGCTGAAAGTATTATCCTGATACAGAAGTTTCCCAGTCTCTTTCTCTGTTGTGTCACATCGTGAAACGTCTATTTTAATGCTGACTGCCCAACCAATGGCAAACCATGACGGTTCAAGCTTTACAGAAACTGACATTTCAGCTGAAGTCAACCCGCATCTACACACTTGCATCTGTACTTTCATAATGGTAAATTCACCAAGTCACCCATAACAAACATCGACAAGTAGTCAGTCTATAGCTGTCAGGGAGGTTTTCTGGGGGGGTTAGAAAAGATGATAAACTTCTAAAGACTTTTCTTTTTGAGGACTAAAGGATGGAGGGAGTAGTGGTGGCTGTCAGCTCGGAGCTGTGGTGGGGGATGTTGGCAGACAGTGCCACAGGGAGCCCCTGATGAAGAGGGATCTGAGGCGCTCTGCCGACAACCCAGGTGCCACGATGTCACTACCCTTCTCCCATCATCCCCAATGCCCATAGCTCCTCCACGTAAGTGTCAGTTAAATCAAAAGACTGTGAATCAGATGATCCTTTTTGCTGTGCAAAATATGGGGATGTAATGGCTTAACTCTGTGTGTGTGTGTGTGTGTGTGTGTGTGTGTGTGTGTGTGTGTGTGTGTGTGTGTGTGTGTGGGTTAATCACAATAGCACTGGGTGTCCCCATTACTCCTTATGGCTATCCAATTGACTTTTCATGGCACGGACGTTTACTATAAATAAATACATTCCTTAACAACTTAACATGACCATTTCAGCATTTAGAGTTTCTACTCAGTTCCCTGTCAGACTAAAATTGCACTGACATCTGCAATTACTTTCTCAAAAAGAAATGCCATTCCACACAGGACAGTATCTACACATTGTGGACACCAAAATCCCAGTGGAATTCTTGGGTACATCAGACTATGTCCTCATGATGAAGTTGTTCTGATACAAAAATAAGCAGTCTGAAAAAATCCATCTACATGCATCATGTGTTTATGAGTCACAACCATTTCAAGCGTATATTCAGGCAATTCAACCATATAATAGTGAGTATTTTGTTCTGTCACTAGCCCTACCTGATTCTGATGTTACAAACAATAGGCTTCCAGTGAGTAATGACGCTCTACTCCGTACACAAATTTGGTTTTGATGCCAGATTATGTCATATGCAACTATGATTCACTTTTACAGTGAGATGGGTTGGTATTGCTAGTGTCAGGTGATTCACAGAGAGTGTATGTGATCTGACAGAAGAGGGAGAGATGTTTAAGGTACATGGAGACAAGGCCAGATCATGTTTTTGAAGGGGAGCTGAGTGGATCTGTCAGCGGTGCTTTAGAGGTGTAAGGAGACCTCATGAATTATTGAGCGAGAAGTACTCATCTTTTGTTTTTCTCAGTGAACTGATGACCGAACATCACTTTTCTGCTGAGAGACATTCGTATCATTTGACAACTCTCGCTTCTCCTCCGTAAAGGAACACCTCTCTTGGTCATTAATGTTAAAAAGCCGGGACACTGTGTTAAATGCTGCTTTTTAAGCCCCAAAACCTTGTGACTGAAATAACTGCACCAAAATCAAATTCATGGAATAACCCGTGGTATGGTTATTCAGGGCTCAAATGGACCTTCAAGGAAGATCTAGGCAGAGTTCCTGTAATTGAGAAAGTACACGTCTGAAAAACTCAGAGTTGCCCTATTTTAAGGGTGTTAGATTTTTTAAGTGCACATCAAGCGCATTTTCCTCTAGGTACTCAACCATTCCAGATCAGTATCATGGTGCTACATCTGGGGAAAATACTGACTACTGACTTTATTACTCACCACCCTAGTCAAGTAGTGATTCCCCGATGAATGAGGGTGAACACTGCTGATATTATGCTTGAAAATAATCACCGCAATATCCAATCTCAACAACCTGAGCATGAAAAAGTAAAAACAGAGTGAGAGAGACAGAGAGAGAGAGAGCGAGAGAGAGAGAGAGAGAGAGAGAGAGAGAGAGAGAGAGACATAATAGCTTATCTAGGGACATCAGCAATAAACTGATAGATGAATGCTACATTGTTCAGCTGTGTTCCTGTTAAGAGAAACTCAGACATGTGAATGAGGTGCAGTCAAAGGTTTGATGAGTGTGGCTTGGTGCCAAAGGAGTTGATTTCCACCAAGCACAGCGAACCAATCCAATTAAAGAGAAACTACTGAGAAGACATGTTAAAGTACATATCTGCTTTGCGTCTCCCTGCAAAGAAAGCCATGGAAAAATGTTCTTTATCGCCAGCTACATATTGGATTTGTTCATAGAGGCACTCTTTTGAGGAGGCCAAATGGAATGGTGCACATATTGATTTTTTTCCCTATTCAGAGTGAACAGAAAACACTGAGTATACATTCAGGTGTAATTCATTAAACGGCAGCTCATATACGTTGACGTTTTCTGCTCTTCCGTTGTTCGGTGTGGAGATCAGGGAAAAAAGCAAGGCTTAACCTGTCTGTGAACCCTACCAGAAACTGTTCTTCAGGCATGGCCTAATAGCACACCAATGGGGTGTGTAGAACTTGATGCTGAAACACACAGGCAGTTGTAGGTAGCCGCTGTCACTGTGGTGGACTGGGGATGCTGCCCAAGTGGTAATGGAGGGGGACAGAGATGACAGATGGATGGTGGCAGAATGAGGATGCCACTTTAGGAAGAAAGCATCCAGGCCCTCTACCATCTGTGTCCATCTGTGCAGTGGTACCCTTTCTGTGGCCAGTATTAAGCGACACTCCCATGCCAGTCCAAGTCTAGTGAACATGACAGAGTCAGCTACACCTGCTCAGGACACACAATGCTCTTATGATGCTGATGGTACCATATGTAGACACTAGAAGTAAGTCCCTTGTACATTTTATTTCATAAAGTCATTTAAATAACTGGGAATATTTTATATTTGTTCTATTAAGAGAGCAAACACAGCGGAATGTTTGTGACATCACCATTTAGTGCTTTGACATAACCTTACAATCATGAACAGGTCTATTAACTTTGAAAGAAAGTACAAACAAAATAGCACCTTCCATTTGGTGTGATCATGTACTTCATCAGGCTGTTACAACAGCAATATTCCCCGCAATTATTTATGACTTCAGAAAAAGCGCTGGAATCTTAATTTCATGGCCTCAAATAATGGAGAGAATTTGCTCGGTCTATAATGGCTGTGTACCTTTTTATTTCACACTCTACTTTGCTTTGCTATTTCACTAACTGTGTTATTTACGCTGTAAAACCATCAGCCTAAGATATTGCTGCATTTCAGTCATGATTGCAGCAGTCATTTTCTCTCAGTAATGACCAACATTTATTTATTTATTTATTTGGACATAATCATGGACGAGTTAAATGGAAACAATAGATCCTGTCTCCTCAGCTGTCTTTTTGTTTATTTACCCATGTCATATACTTGCCACTGGCTTAGAATGTAAGACATGTTCCATGTTCATCGTCTGTGATGCGCTATAATCTCTGCATGTAGGACGTGCTCAAGCACGTAGGGGCTGCTGCATGCTGGATGTGTTGTGCCTTTTTTGTGTCTGCGGCACTGCAGACAGAACTGTACTTATAGTCACCCTGAGTCACCTAGTGAAATATTACCAGAGCTTTCCAATCTGTTTGTCATTTCTCACTCAGTGTGACTGCCCAATTCTAATATCCATCCTGTATCACTGAGAACCCATCTAGATAGTTTCCCTGTGATTAAGGCACAGAAATAGCCCTTTCTCTTGCTCCCTGGAAATTTTTTACAAACAATAGAATTTTATTCATATGATATGGCATAAACTGGTATTACAGGGTCGTTGTATTTAGAGCAGAAGCGATGAAAATCTTTTCTGAGGTCATCTTTCGATGTCGTAGGACAGGACTGATTTCCTAGCATTTTACTCACGCTCAGGAATGTAGGAACATTGTGTATGCTCTGTTTATGTCTCCCTCTTAAGGTTAGTTGAATATAAAGAGGCATGCGACTTAAATTTGACCAGAGACTCTGTGATTCAGAGCACACTGCTGTATTGGAATTCCATTCACAAGAGCCTGTTGGACAGTGGGAGGTTTAGGCATCAGGAGTTATGTAAGATCTATGATTGAAGACCGCAGTGTGTGTGTGTGTGTGTGTGTGTGTGTATGTGTGTCAGTTTGTCTGTCTGGTTATGTGTGCCTGTGGGCATATATGCCTGTGTGTGTGTGTGGGCGTGCGTGTGTGTGTGTGTGTCTGTGTCTGTGTATGTGTGTTTGTGTATGTCTATGTGTATGTGTGTGTCATGTAGCACTCGATAAATATAGACATTTAGCTGTCAGAATCCAGATTCATGTCCACATTATTCTAAAAAATGATACCTTTTTGTTTTGGTTGTTTTTTCCTTTTTTTTCTTTCCTTTGTTTTTTATTCTTTATATTGTCCATGTCATAAAAGAACAGAGAAAAGCTTTATGATGCATAGAGAAAATGAGTGAGAATCTGCTGCCATGGTGACTAGCCCAGCAGTATCTAATAGCAACGGGTTGCTAGGGAGCCTGCTCAGTATGAAGAGACAGAGAGGGAAGGTTTAGTGCATGTGCTGCCAAGGAACAACACAGGCAGTGAGGGGGAAATTACTGGATGGCCTTAAAGTTCAAGTGGTGAAGACGTTTATGAAATGTGCAGAAAATCTCTTGCTTGTTTGATGAAGCACACTGCACAAGATTTTGTGCTGAATTTGTGTTTTTATGTTGAGTTAATGGACACCTAAATAAGGTGATATGGAAATAAATTGAATTATTCCGTTATGTTATTGGATGTTTAATTCTGACTGCCAAATAATGTCTGCTGTTTCAGCCCTGTTCATATCGCTTTGAAATTGGATGCAGTTGATAGGCTGTGAGCCAGCAAATTTGTTTTTGTTTAGGTGCTACACAGTTGTTAGGGTAATTAATTTGGTTGCTAAGTTATTGATAGAACTATATTTTATGGGGAAAGCTGAAATGTTTAGCAATTATTAATGAAATTAATTTACACATTATTTCATGAAAAATGATCATCTTATTTGTTAAGTATCATAGTGCTAGTTACTTTTACAAGAAAAGCCTCTCCAGGGGGAAATACTACCAAACAGGATTTTAAGTTCAACAAATGCCAAAAAACATTTTGGAAAAATTCTACACTGTCCAGCTGGAATGTTTTCTCCTCCTACTGAGCAGTTTTTGGGTTTGCCTTAATGTTACAGCGTCAGGTGGGAATTCGCTGGCCACAGCTTAGCAGGCATAAAAATCCACTTGTAGTATGGACAGCAGTGGAAAATTGACCATTTAAAACCATAATTTATGTGACTAAAAGGCATTTGAGATGCCTATAATTTAGCATTTGATAATCTGATAACACCTTAACCTAGGTAACTGGATAGCTCATTTAATACAAGTCAAAGGATATAGATGATAATGGAAACATTATGTAGTGAGCAAGCATTTTTCACGCCTTGAGTGAAGATCAGGTTTTGTCCTGACTGACTCTATATATTCATTATTATGTAATGACTGACTAAATGTGTTCGTATACCCCAGCATCTACACTAATTTGATTGAATCACCTGCATATTATACCATGATATTGTTGTGGTCTTGTCTGATACAACTATATAACTGATATAAACACAGCGACTACCCCCAAACCCTTGACAGGGTTTATTTTCACCAATGACCCAGTTGCTGTATTGACATCCCAGAAAACAGTGCACTTATACTTCAAAAGCCACAGTGATTTGTTTGTTTGTTTATAACAAAAGTGAAACAAAAAAACACAAACAAAAAACATGTAACGTGATACATGCAAGAAAGATTGTGAAATTTTACAGTTTACAGTGATAAAAAATATGCATGTTAAAATAATTTGAATGTTGAGAAAATGTTGCAGAGTGCTGCGGTGCTCAAATAACACCACTCAGTTGTCTTGATTGGTCCTGAGTATGATAGCATGGCTGGAACATTCAGATCAAATTACTTTTTTTTTCACTGGAAAGAGAAAGAAGGTAATGCTATTTCATGTTTACTCAAAACTAAATCAAAATGGCAGAGTCATAGTTCAAAGCTCTCTGATGTGTTCCTCTGCCATAATTTGAAATAAAATCCACGACATATTGCTTTCTTTGTTGTCCCTGGAGAAAACTCTTGTTCAGAGTGAGTTCAGGTAATCAGACCAGTTGAGAGCCATGATTTTACGAGAAGTCAAGCAGACCATGTTTGCAGCTATTACTTCCAGGAATCAGATGTTTACCTCTCAGTCACAGGTCACATGTGTTTGAGCATATAAGCCAATCCACTTCCTTTTCAAAGGAATGATTTTAATTGTTACCAAAAGTCAGGAGTAAGTTAATAACAAGGATGTATCAAGGCTCAGAGTCAGAATATTATGTCCAGAATCTAATGTCGTAGGTGATAAGATCAAGATGATGGAGAATGGAGACAAGGATTCTTTTGCCTTGACTGAATGTGATTGCACATGTCTGCAGACTTCCTGTCATTGGCAAGTTAACTCAGTAAATTAATGACAACCTTTTTTCACCCCTTCCTCTATCTTAAAAGGCTCCTCGCCTTCATTCCAAAGTGCTTAGACATAGGTTATTACAAAATGCCCAAACACTGTCCATATACAATAAAAGACATAGGCTACACTATGCTGAAAAGCTTGTTTACTGGACAAACAGAAAACTGGATTGGATAACAGTGTGGAACTTCCAGGCCTGATCAGAACCTTGGTGTGATATATGATTTTTTTTTCTCTTACTGCTGTCGAGTAGCTTCAGGCTTAAAAGAGAGATTTCTCACTGTCATCTTTGGTGTCAGAGTGACAATGTTGTTCTGACAAAGGCAGGTGACCTATGCCGTATGTTGAGTTCACTTTTGATCTGTGTGCCATTGTATCATTGGCAGAGAAGTTTCATCAATGTTGAACTGATGTCAGTGTAATTTTGGACTGCACAGGAATCCACCGAGAGATCCCCACCAGAAAGACCAACAATCTGGCATCTTTCTCTGGTTTTAAAGACCATAGGTGTCAGCCCAATTGAAGCAGTCACATTTATTTTAAAATGAAGCCTCGTCTCAATCTCACATACAGACATTACAGGTAACCTACCTGACAACCCGGAGCCAGGAGATGTGGTGGCCGCCATTAATGGTTTCTCAAATTAGTGGATTTTAGCTGTCATCAAAGCCACAGTCATCATACCACCCTAAAACATGTTTTTTCTTTAAAGTTCTCTGTATTTGAAGGTTTAAGCAGTTGTCTGTCTCAGATATGTAACAGTTAACAATACATTTGATCTAAATTCTTCATTTTTTTGTCAGAGTTTAGCATTTTATAACCAAAAAAAATGAAATTACGATACTGAAGTAAGGATTCATTTGTAGATATATTTCGATAGGAACTGTTTGTGAATTTGCCTTTGTCCATCTAGGAGGCAGATTAACCTTTTTTAAAATCCTTTCATCCACATTAGGAATACATTCCCTCAATACTGTGATTTACTGTGTCTGTAACAAGGTATATATGCACTTAAAATAAAGGTTATTAGGATTAAGGTAGGGTAAACATAGATCATACTAAACATGCAGTGGAAGGCATTAATTAGATGCAAGTATACTGCAGAGGGCCATGGAATTTCTCTGCAGCTGATTAACTCTCAATTCTGCATTCATGTAATAGCATCTGGGATGACTAATTTCCCATTTCGCGTGTTCAACGTATGTGCATGTATATGCATATATGCCTCAAAAACACAGTATATTTTTGTTCAAAAACACAGTTTGTTACTGTAGGGCATGTTTTCTCATTGCATCTTATCTCAGTTGACATGGATTCATGGGTACCATGTTTATCTGAAGTTCAGATTCTGAACACCATAATATTTTCAAATAATATGCTGTCTTTTTAAGAAAACCTTCCCAACCCTATTCCTTCTTACTCTCAGATCTCTTACACAAACACTTCCCATCATCTCCCTTTAATTGGTGACACCCCCTGAGGGCAAAACAGCATCTTAAAGTCACCACTGGTAAACTACAAGAGAATTAAGAGGTGCAAAGATCTGCATAATTTCTGTTAATGATTTGAATCTTCCTGTGGTCTGCCTGCCCCCCTCATGTCTCTCATCTACATTCATTTAGTGTTGTTGTCAAAATCATCTCCCTGGGATGGACAATTTTACAGATGAACAAAAGAACGCTCTTATCTTTCTGCCAAATGCAGACAAAGATGTGTTTAGGAACAATAACGGGATCCAGAGTGTATTATCTGGATGAAAAAAAAAGCTGTGTATTATACAAATGAAAAAGAGAAACGATACTTTTCTGCTCCTAAAAAAAGAAAAACAAAAAAAGAAAAGAAAAGGAAAAAAAAACCTCTGACCTTCATTTCTTTAATTCATCAACAGTGAATTTTCAATAGCCAGAGAGGTGTTATTACTTCCACAAGGACAATTTCATATGCACAAGATTCCCACACTTTTTTTGAAATCAATAAATTCAGAGACCCGCTAGATCCAGTCCGGCCTCAGTAATAAATTCAGTGGGTTGTTTTTATAGAATAGGCTAACATTTGAAGTTATCAAACCTTGAAATTGAACATTATTTGCAGCTGAGGTGCATGTCAGGTATCAGGTGACTAGAATTTAAACAGAATTTTAATGGAATGTCCACTGTGTTATGACTGTCTTTGTGACAAATAGCCTCAATCCTTCATTTCAACTTCTCTTCTTTGTGGAAAGTGACAATCAAGTGTCATAGTCATATGTGACCTGTGTCTTTCAAACCTACATTTAAAATGTGAATGTTTTTATCTGATCATTTTGCATCAGTTTGTCTTATTTTTAAATGAAACAGAAAATGATGCTCGGTCCTTGTCATATTATTATTTCATTTTACAGTACAGTTGTAACATTCTATTCTCCTGCCAAAGGATCACTGTTAGTCTCATGTTGAGCTATTTGGGAAACCTGAACTCAGTCAGGCTTTCATGAATATTTTTTTTTGAAGTAAAACATCTACCTTTAGATTCCTTACTTCTTATTCTCCAGTGTCACTCAAAGATATGAATTCTTATTCACTTCAAAAGTTAAGCAGAGATCTATCCTCCGTGGGTTAACATAAGGACGGGGACACAAGTGTTCTCTGAAAGACTTATATACCCACAGGCTGCACTATCTCTGTTAATTTGCTATTTTTCATTGGGTTATAATGGAGAGCCAGCAGGGATTTTGCAGACAGACACAAAGCAGCTTTACTGGTGACAGCTTATGTAACATCAATTAATGAAAATATTGCTTTGCTCACTGCTCATTGTTACTTTTTCACCCCACAAAATCTTGGAAAGCTACCTTTTACAAGACACTTTAATGTCATATTTTGTAATAAAATACCTAGGTTGTTATTCACTTTAGTCGCATTTGAATGTTAACATTACGTATCTTAAAACACCAGTTTAATTTACGTTTTTATTCTAAGGAGGTTCATAATCTCATATTATTGCTAAACAATACCCTTGGCTCAAAGGATGTGATAAATTGAATGTATAGTTGCTGTGGTTGAGTCTGATGAAGATCCCTGACACCATTGGAACATCATGGTGTGCACTGCCATGACCTTGTCTATTTGAAGATGAATGAGGACAGTTGATATTGGCTGTGTAGAAAAGAGTTCTAGAGGTCACAAGAAGACACAAAGTGGCAATGTATATAAATCATTTCTCATCTATTCTTTAGATATGTTGGCAGGGACATGTCTGTCTCCCTGGTATCTTAACCAAGGTTGCTCTACACTGGTTAACTGACAGCAGTTGGCCTTGCTGTCTGTGTATACTTGATGTGTGTTTGATTCTGGTGAAAAATGAGTTTCAGTTTGTGAGTGAGGAGCACAGACAGGGTTCAGTGACCTTAACTGAGGAAACTGATCGATACTCTACCATCCATTTGGACAGCGGCTTTCTGTTTTGGATTGGAGAGTCTACAGTTAATGATGTCAACCATTCTTGTTCCTTGCTGTGCCTCCGATAAATATAAACCTACAGAATTTAAAAAAAATCAACCAAAATTAAACAAGTCAGAACAGTCTTAGATCCTTTGTATGATTGTAAAATAAAAGAATCCATTAATAAAAATATATCATTTTCATACAAGGTATCAAATCATGGAAAAGACTGCCACGCCATGACAGGAGGGGATATTGAAGGAGATGATGGATAACACCTTGGATAGAACTCTTGAGGTTTCAAGTTGTAGGCCCTGGTTTTTACTGTACTTGATGATAAGGTATCAAAGATGTTCTGAGATAAATAAAAGACACAAAAGTTACAGTTACTATATTCTTTCCTTTTGGCGACATAGGAGCTACTGTGTTTCAGATAAGTACATGTTTTACACATGTGTTTTCTGCAGACCAAGATACTCTAGCAGCTATCTATATCTATATCTATATCTATGTCTATATCTATAACTATACACTGTATTCCTGAATGTTCAAATAACTTAATTCTATTAAGTTATAACACGTAATCCAATTTTGAGTTATGTAAACTAAAAACTTTTGGATTAAGTACTATGAACTCTAGATTTTTAAGTCACTAAAACTTAAGTCAATGCTGCGGTGCATTATGGGACACCTCCGCTTGCATTTGACCTAGTGAACTTTTTACAGCGATTGAAAAGAGTTTTTGAAAAAGAGAATGGTCACTACAGTCATCATTACAATAACTTTGCATTTGGTGCAGTGCTTGACTGACGAGCCAATGGTGTAACGCTACCATCTGTGAGATAATGACTGAACGCCTGTAAGTCAGAATCTCGGGTAAACGCAGTTGTATTATGCCGTAATGGTATTTAACTATCCACGAATAGTAGGCACTGTCCTTGTGGCCGAGTGAGTGAGTGAGTGAAAGAAAGGAGCGTCGCCAGCTCCCAGAGATGACAAGCCGACTCTGAGTCAGAGTGTCATAAGCAAATCATGAAGTAGGCAGTGTTTTAACTTAGAAGATTAAGTTCTGTCAACCTAATTTCATTTTTTAATTAAATATTACATTAATAGTATGTATTACTAAAATTTTTAAGTTGATAAAATAAGTAATTTGATTTGACTTCAGTTAAATAGTACAAGCATTTATAACTTAAATAGCTCTGAAAACTTCTCACTTTTGAGTTAATTACCTTAAAAGTTTTAAGGCAATCAGTTGCCTTAATTTTTCTAAGTTCTGCTAACTTGTTTGGGTTTACAGTATATCTACATCTATAGATAAAGATACACCGTAAATCTATATCTACATCTATATCTATATATGCAGTACACATATGTATATGTATGTGTGTGTGGGGGTGTGTGTGTGTGTGTGTGGATAGAGAGCTAGACAGATAGTCTAGAGTCACCTACAGACCTGTGCAATCTATAGATCTACAGCCTAGAATCAAAAGCAGAATACTGATGCCAAAATGTGTTGAAACTTGTAGCAATTTGTAATATCCTATAAGAAGTCTTGCTTTGTAGGTCACATTGTTTTGTGATGTAACACAGTGAACCGTGCTCTAACTGTAAACTGATGCATGCATCTATTAAACAGGAAACAAGTATGAGTCAGCAAACAGTCAGGAAATAATTATGATTCTGAAGTGACATATACACTGTTGTCACATAAATTTTCTAATACCAGCGGGCTATGGAGAAGCCTCTATTTTTTGCTACTTTTCACATCACAGCTGTGAATGTGCTGAAGTGAGAGGTATTAGCCACCTTGTTCTGTAGTCTTTTTTTTTTTTTTTACTCAAGGGACATGTATATCCTAACATCTGGCCCTAAGAGTCCTCCTGTTCTGCTCCATTTCCCACACATTTAATCCATCACTTTCAGTCTCCCATGCTACGCTATCAATAATGACCACTGTCCCCTGACCCTCTTGCTGAGTCACAGCTAAGGGACACTCCCACCTCAGCCCCTTTGAAACCTTACCAATTAAAGTGAAGATTAGGGGAGCAAACCTTTAGTTAAGGTGCAAGAATATCTGTCTTCACTGAATGGGAAAATGGAAGTGGTCTTTGCAGATTCTCTTGATCTCTCCTCTAAGGACAGAATTAGTTATTTTCTGCTTCTCACCTCCATCAGGGCCATCACTGCAATTTCCTATTTGACATATCGGGACATATGATTCAAATATATTAAGGCTCTGCATCACTCCAGCTCTCCACAGAATCATTCTTACAGAATCTTTGGAAGTATTCTGTAATGTAAACACAATTATACTGAACTGAAAGTATCTTGTTGGTGCTGAGACGAATCTGCCCTTGTAAAATAATATTTAGTATCATTACTTCTGAATGTACGTATTTAATCGAGTGGTGGTCATAGAATCAAAACATCACATCAACAATTAATATAAGAGTTAAAGAGATTAAATGCAACTTAATTGGCTGTTTGCATTTTTTACATATGTGATTTATAAAGGTCATGAGTTAAGATTTCTTGTTAAATAAATAAATTGGAAGTATTCTGTGATATAAATACAATTATACAAAGGTTTTTTCGAAACAGGTTTATTGAATCAGACAGCCCCTTTTTCTTTACACAGTTAATTTCTCCTACATGAAAACAGGGCAGAAAATATATGTTGAGCATTTGCATCAAGTAAAAATGTGCTTTCAGGTATGTTAATAATACTGCTCAAGTCAAAAATTGTTTAAAATAATTTCCCAAAGACCATCATTTTCCCAGACATAGGTCAAAGGCAAGATATCTGCAGTTATCTTTATTTATTTATGAAATATAAGACATATCAATGCAGTGAAAGTGGAGTAAAGCATAGCCAGGAAAAGGATGCAGAATATCGGTCTTACACAGTATATGCTATAAACTATGAATATAAATTCATGACTTCACCAGCTTTAGGGGAAAGTTGCTTAAGCATTCTAAGTGTACTCAGCAACCATGTGCATTAAGGCCTTCTTTCAGGTAGTCAAGCTCCAGTGGGCAGAACCTCTTATCCTGTCCTGATGCTTCCTCCCACTGCTAATGCAGTATCAGTGTCTGGCAATAGTCCTTCTCAGTATTCATATGCCCAGAGTTGCTTGGATACGCAATCATAAACAGACAATCATGGAGTATAAATACACAACGCAACTAATAACTTGATGTTGCTAGGTTTGTTATTTGAAAACATTTATTCCTGGGGAACACAAAGCCATTTTGCAGGGAAACAGTTTAGTTTTACATGGTTCAGTGTTGTTTATTGTCGATTGAATGAAGTGTTGTGGAATAAAAGTAAATACTGCAATCAATTCAGGTAATCGAACTAATTGAATAGCCAACCCAATTTGGACTGAAATAGTTTTCAACATTCACCTACTTGGAAACTCGACAAGGTGAGACAGTTCTCCCACCTTTGTTGTAAGACACAAAAACTAAACGAATTAGTTCTGAGATATATTCTTGCTGTCATCTTTGTTAAAATGGTTATATGAAAGCTCAAATTGAATGGACACTTAAAATAGAGCGTTCTTTTTTCATCCTTAACGGGTGAGTATCATGCAGCAGAGTTTTTCTGACATTACTCGACTCTGTTTGAACCTTAGGTTGCATCCAGCTTGGCATAGAAATGTCTAATCATCTCATTATCAGAATCTGTGGCAGCTTCCCCAGAGGGTTCATGAACTGTAAGAATATGAGACTAAAAACAATTTCTTTACTATCAGAACAATGAAACTTGTCCATCCAACCTAGCCATGATTTGATTCTCTACCACTCAAATTTGCCTCATATATTTGTCCTCTCATTAATCAGGTCAGAAGAATATTCCACTGTCAGAAAACAAATGAATGGTCAAAAGAAAAATGCCATATGGCATTTTACATCATTCACTAACTTGCAAGCAAACAAATATCTGACTGGCTTTGAAATGTAGAAATGAGGATGTGTGTTCTCACAATAATATTCTGTTCCGTAAAAAGGGCTGTTTCTATTAGATTTTTAAGGGAGCCATTTGTTTTAGCAAGTGCTGAAGCACAGTATTTCCCGTAAAATGATTTTTTCTTTGTCAAGTTTATTGTGTGTTCTCCACTGTAACTTCTCTAATTTATCCAGCAGTCCCCTCTGGCTTCATATCATGCAGGACTATGAGTCAATAAATGGGTGAAAATTTCAAAGTGAAAAAGTGGAACTTTTAGCATCAAGTTAACTTGCCTAAGAAACAAAATGTCAAACAGTTTATTTCTGTCAGTAGGCCGGAACTAGTGCTAATCTTTGAGCAGATATTTAATTTTGCGTGCCAGTCACGAAGCCCTTTTTCATAAAAGGTTCTGTGCATGTTCTGCTCTTATATAACTGTCTGTATCTATCAGATCACATGCTTACTTATTGTCTCACCAGTGCAAGCAAACAACCAGCAGTTCATCTTTGAGCAGCGTTCTCTGTTAGTACTAACTGTAGAGCTGGGGTGTCTGGTGGGTTTAATACTAATGGGACTCTGATATAGATGTTGATTTGGTTAGGGATGAAGGCAGATAGAGAGCGGACTTCTGGGTGGTCTACAAGATGGAAAAGTTAAGTAGGCAAATTTGTAACACTAGTCGTCTGAAGTTGCTAAGTAAGTTGCCAAACACCACACATCTCAACTCATACACCCCTGTACTGTGATTTTTGAGTATGTAGAATGTTTGTAGAGAGAAAATTAATTTATTCCACCACATTTTATTAAAAAAAAGAAAAAAAAGGCACTGTCATCTGAAGCATGCATTCATGATTATTAGAGGCTCGCTGTATTAGAAGCCTAAGATTTCTTCCACCTCAGTTAACAGGCCTGACTGTACTGGTCAATGGTGAGAGTCTAGGATCAAGTCAATATTAGCTGTATTGAAGCACCTTACAGCTCTATTCCTGTTAACCTTTAGCTCTATTACCAGATCATTATAATTAGTTTAGTTTGCAGAACTGTGTAGTACAGCATGTTTTTCCCCCTTTAGCATAAGAAACATCTACACAGAAGGAGGGTTTGAATGTCACAGAGGTTTGTTCTTCAACCAGTTTTAATTGGTTGAGCGTGACTCTTAATGACATCTTCCCAAAACTCTGCTTCATGCTGCGCGATAATGCAGTACATTACCTGTCAACCCAGGATCATTTCTATATTTCACTTCAAATTAATTTTTATTGTACCCCTGAATAACTCCATTCTTGAAATATTTTGAAAAAAAAAATTGTGTATACAGGATTGTTCATTTGGCACTTCAAGGGGTAGAACAGAGGTTCTCACCTCTTAATTAGAGGCTGATTTTTAGCTGCAAAACAGGTGTGCTCTTCAGCCAATGACAGACCATGTGTAGTTGGTTTCAAAGAAAAGCAGTGGCACTTTTACCCTCCAAGACAGGATTTGGGCACATCTGGTATGGAAGCTTGTAACCTTAGCGTTTGTCAAGCAACCTCAAGAAGAACATTTACATTGTTATACTTCTTGTCCAGCAAGTTCATTTTGCAGACTGGGTTTGCACTATTAATTGATTACTCCTGTCCTGCAACAAGCTGATACATAGAACATCTTAACAGACACATACTGTAAATTGTGCTAAGCACTGTATTACTAATAAATACATACACCTATTAAGGTTGTATTGTTATATTTCTAAAGTGAGCACAAATTTTTGCAATGGTTACTACTGACTGTTAAAAGTTCTGTTAGACAGAACTTTAAACAAGTTTCAGTGATCATTCAAAACACAGTGAAAAGTGCATAATGGTTTTAACAGATGCAACAGGAAGTGCTTCACAGTTAAAAACTATAGTTTTCTGTCGGTGCAAGCTAAGTGATATATGAGTTATGCTATTTCTAAAAAATAAAAAATGTGGGAAACTAAGTTTGAGACCAATGGTATGGTCTCTGGCATACCGCTCAGCAGTCTTTGGGTCCTCTTATGAAATTAAATGTCACATGAACACAATAGACATGGAGGGGAATGAAGTGGGAAGAGACACAGTTCTAGAAGCTGAACTGAAATCCATTCAAATTATTTCACTTGCATCAACTGTTTTTAAGATGGAGCATTTTAGCATCTAAGTGAGTCACACATAAGTGCAGTTTTAAATCATCTGGTTAGTTCCTCGGGTCTTTGTTTATTCTTGTTGTGATTTGTCTACAGACATAGCAAATATTGTTAGTTCCATTTTAATGTTTAGCTCACCACAATAATTTTGTATGTCTTCTTTTGCATGTTTAGTCCGATGACTTGAGTGAAAACAAGCAGAATTGTTGTGAGAGCACTGTTTTTGGGGTCAAATGCTGTTCACAGCTGGGGTTTACAAAAACATTATTAAATGTAACATACCTAATCTAAGAACAGTGATTGCACAGTACCTAGTGTGTGAACCACTGACATTAAAATAAAAATGCAATGTAGTTATATTATGCTAGAACTGGTGGCTTGATATGATCACTGATGTCCTTTCCCACCATCAAAACTTCAAATCAATCAGGGATGGCACAAGCACAACCCCAAGAACCTGTTACAAAGATATTACTTCATTATAGTTGTCATCTAATATTGCGGTCATTTACTATACAAGTCCTTCAACTTGTACACAAAGCTCTTAATGGTTTAGCACCCTCTTACATTACTGATTCTCTGTCATTTTATGTTCCTTCACAAGCCCTTAGGTCTTCTATGGCAGGTCTTTTAAACATTCCAAAAGTCCCCAAAAATAAAATTGGGGAAGCTGCTTTTATCCACTGCGCACCTAAACTGTGGAACACCCTACCAAGAAATATTAGAGAGGCAGGCTCAGTGGACAGTTTTAAATGGCAACTAAAAACATACCTTTTCAGTCTAGCGTACTATTAGCAATTTTCTCTTTTGTTTTTCTCTTTTTTGTTGTAATGGTTTTTATTCATTTTATCCATTCCTCATTTTTTAAATTCTTTTTTTATTTCATTCAATCTATTCTTTTAATTATTTTACTCTAAACTGTTTTATTTATTAATTTTGACAATCTCTCCTGTTTTATGTCCCTTGAATTATGTGGTTTATCCTTGCTTTTTTATTGTGTGGTCTATTTACTACCATTTTATTTATTTTATTTATTTTATTACCTTTTATTATTATCATTATTATTGTTATTTTCTTTCTGCTGATATATAAAAGCTCTTCGAGCTACATTCTTTGTATGAAAAGTGCTATACAAATAAAGTATTATTATTATTATTATTATTATTATTATTATTATTATTATTATTATTATTAGCAGTTTTTTTTCTCCCCAGCCAGTGTTAAGGGTTTTACATACTGAGGCCCAAAAGGGCTAAAAATTTAGGCATAGCCTACATCATGTGCATTAATGTGAATCAACTCACATTTTAAGCGGATTTAACTGAGGCTATGTAAATTAACAAAGGCTGGCAAGACAGTTAAATGAAATTTAATTGTTTAGTCAGTGCCCATCTTTTGGACTGTATTTAAATTTGGTTTCACAGACTACAGATAAATATTATATCGCGGTTGAAACATTTATGCGATATGCTGTGGATAACAAAAAAAACAAATGGAACTCCAAAACTTGGCGGTTATTGTATTCTATCATGAAGGCAAAGAAAAATATAACACCTTGCTCAAACTGTTTATGAACTGCAAACAAATTAAGTGTGGTACACTGTGAACAAAAGTACACATATAATACTTTTGTTTACTTCTTTTCTTTTGTGGTAAGATTTTATTTTCTAGTCAGCACATGAAACACAATATTGATTTTTGCTCTTTTTTTTTAGTTTTGCATATCTGGTTGTTTATGAGATATAAGTAAACAGAGTGTGGGTCACATGCAAGGCGAGCTATTTCACACTCAGAGTGGCTACACAGCCTCAGCATATCTCTGGCTGATTTATTACAGAGACCATGTGAGCATCCTTTTTGCTCAGCTACATTACATTAACCCTGAGCTAACACTTACATTACGGTATTGAAAAACATGTATCATGCTGAAGCCTATATGTGAACCTCTATGTCAGTATACTGCACTCAGCCTTTTACAATACAGGGTCAAGACGTACACCATGTTTGATTCAATATGCCTGATGCAAGATCTGAGTGAGTAAGGAATGAGTAAGATGGATACATTAAGTGATGAAATCAAGTTAGTTTTGTTTTTCAACTGGCAAGTACATAAAACATCATGAAGCACAGGGGGGAGATGCACCATAGGTATTCTCCAGCAGAGGACATGTGTTGATTTTAATACATGAAAAATAATACAACTCATAACGAAGTAAACCGCTGTCCATATAGAAGTAATTGGGCCTTTCTTGTCAACCCAAAGGTACACTGGGTTCAATCAGATGCCAATCGAGATCAATTTCATCCTAATCCTTAGTCTAAAATTCATTATAAAATTCAGTTAATTATGAAAAGTGTGACCATGATATGGAAATCTTTTTCTCTCTTTCTCTCTCTCTCCACTCTATATCAGTGTTTTTCAAATCCATTGACAGGAATTCTGTAACTCATCACTAACAGAGCTGGTATGATTGTACTGCTGATCACCACACTGTTAAATAAATGAAAGATCAGATGGCTCCAGTCAGTACTGTGGACTGGATTTAAAATGGTCAGCTTAGTACGACTTGCCTTCACATTCCCTGAAGTTATAGGCAGTAATGCCAGTGAGTCTCAAGTAGGGTGGTTGGTAAGTACTTTAGGGTTATCTGCTTCGTTCTCTGGCTTCTGATATTGCCCTTGTGACTTGGTATCAGGTTTTCTTTCCTTTCAGGGGCCTAGTGACAAACATGGTCACAAAGCTCCTACAGCCAGCTTCCACTGGATAGATCTTGGTTATCCAGCCATGTTGCTCTGTCTCTTTTGCTAGCTCAAAAATACTTCTGCTCTCTGAGTTTGTGTGCTTAATCCACAGCATCCTATTTGGGCTCAGCTACACATCGACAATGGTGTACACTAACAGCAAAGAGTGGGACCACTGCATAAGATCTGGTTTAGATTGGTTGTGGTGATTACTGGGGAAACTATGAGCTTCTGGCTAGGTCTACTCACATTCTCCAGTCCCAGACTGCAGCCGGTGGGCCTGGTTCATCTTTTGGAGAAGACTTCTTTGTTTTCTTTTCTCATTCTTGAATGAAGCTTACTTTATGAACAGAACCTTGTTTTGAGGGAGGTAAAGCATCAGATCCATTAAGGGCTGCTGCAAGGCATTTAAGCACTTGAATGTATTCCTTGCAGAGGGCTTCTTTTGCAACTGGTCATTATGTGGCTGAGGATTGCGAAAGCTTGACAAAGAAAGCATATTGGGTCTTCTCCCAAATCCTGGCTGAGGTTTTTCAGGAGTGGGCATGACATGACAGGTGGGTCTAACGATGAAGCTGATTCTTTTTGCCTCTCCCAAAGCTGTTTACAGCTGCAGTTTATTTTCTCCACGCTCTCCCACCTTGTCCACTGGCCTTGCTCAACCTGAGAGATAGCCTTTGCACATCTTCCTGCTTTCCCTGAGAGGTTGTGAATGTCTCTGTGCCTCAGGGATGAAACATTGCTTAGGATGATGATCTTCCTTTAATCAGGAGAGCTGATTCCCGATTCTGCCCAAAAATCTGAAATATGTCTCTGATAGCTGTACCACACACCTCCAAATCATTTCATTCAGTCATTCCATTCATTCATTTTCTAAGCCGCTTATCCTAATTAGGTTCGAGGGGGGTGCTGGAGCCTGTCCCAGCATTCATTGGGCGAAAGGCGGTGAAAGACCATGGACAGGTTGCCAGTCCATCACAGCCAAATCAGTTCATCCCCCGCCCATATCTAGCAGATTACAACCACTCCATAGAAAATGGGCTGAAACAGATCTCACTGTTTCTCACAAAGGTTTGTGGGTAGGACAAGGCAGCTTTCGAGTTGTGTTGGATGACTCAAGATTTGAAGAACTGACACAAAATAGAGCGCCCTTTTTCTTTGTTTATCAAGTGTATTGTGTGTGTGTGTATGTGTATGTGTGTGTGTGTGTGTGTGTACTAATTTTTGCCAAATTTGGTGGACATTTCACAAAAAGTACACTGTCCTACTGGGGATGTCTTGTGAAACTGGAGTTGAAATTATTGTCCCTCACTAGTAAAACTAATATTGCATAGACACTTTTTTATATAAAAGCTGTTATTGATAAAACTGTAGAGCCAAAGTGTTTTTGGTTAGGGTTAGAGCTGTGGTTAGGCAGTTATCTTTCCTTTTGTCATAATATAAGTCACTGAAGCATGCTGTGTGCGTGTTTGTGTGTGTGTGTGTGTGTGTGTGTGTGTGTGTGTGTGTGTGTGTGTGTGTGTCAAGGTCTTCAACACAAAATAATTTTCAGAGGAAAGGTGTGACATGGCACATGACTGAAACTGCCTTCCTCTGAATAACTGTCCCTGCCCTGGAACTTACCACACTTTTAGCTGTGTTCCTCATTCCATACTCTGGATTGATACAGAGAATTTGTTTAAGCAACAAGAAGTATCTCTTAGTTTATGAAAAATAAGATAAGGTAAAATAAACAGCTTTACGACCAACCTCTGTTCCAGCTCAAGGGTGGCACAGGCTGACTTTTAATATACAGTAAATCCATAAAAGCATCTGAAGAGGCCTGTCATGGTTGCAACAAAATCTAACTGGCTGTTTGGCATATATGCCATCTTCCTCTCAATACTAACCATCCACTGGCTAGCAGCCAACACAATATTCTCTGAAATATATAAATGTAAGCATGTTATACAAATTAGACATTTCTTTAATACAAAACACTTTTTTTCAGCCTTGGGATAATTGTTCTGCTTTGTCTGTTTCCATCTCAGTCCTAGGTCTTAGTCTTGATCTTACATCTTAGGTCACCAATATCAACACACAAAATGAAACAGTTTATTAAAATCTTCTATCAACAAAGTAAACATCAACATTTATATGCTTGCAGGAGCTGTGATGATAACAAAAATATAGTTAATAATAAATGATATAATACATAAATAAAGAATTAAAAATTAAAAAATGAATAAAAAAAAGATAATAACATATTAAAATGATGAAAAGCTGTTTCTCTGCAGAGAAGGAAAGAGATTCCTCTTTCTCCTTGAAGTGGTTCATCGTCAATAGAATGGCAGCAATGACTGTTAGGTTCTGGCTAGTCCCTCAGATGTCACCTTCCATCTCTATGAGCAGACACTGAATCTCTCTGCTCCAATTGGTTGTTTGGCCCTTTAAAATGCTAACACTTCCTCTGCCCTTGGACAGAAGAGCTTCACTCAGGCAACTGTCAATGTCAATGACAGTGCATGTGTTGAAGTGTGTGCAGAGACAACTCTTCGTAAAAAGAAAAGGCCATTGCTCCCGGATGTCACTGATGGTTGGAGGAGGGCATCTGTTCATCATGTGTCTTTCATAAATGTATGTAAGCACCATCACCATGTCCACTTCTCTTATTTCTGTATCTCTTGGGCCAAAATAGAAGACAGTGGAAAGTAACTTCTGCAGTTGGTCTCTTTTTTCCAGAGTTTCAGCTGTTTCTCCTCCTGGAAGAGCCTTCACTTGCCAGTTTATACATTCATCAACTTTTGCTGTGCCTTTACTACTTTCCTATTTACATGTTCCACTCTTGTCTTTCGTTGGGTGAGGAGGGAATGGTATTCACTAGTACTCAAGTTTTCCCCTTCTTCAGTCAGATCTCCACAGGTCTGTGTGTGCTCTGCTAATATGGCTTTAGCTATCTCTGCCCACTCAGCCGTAGTGGGGTTGGGGAAGTGCATGTGCATCACATCAACAGTGACTCTAACCACCAGCATCCAGTCTCTGGTTTAGGTATAAGTCCCATGGCACTGGCCTTCCTGGGACTCAGAAGCATCTTCTCCCAGGGTATTTGTGAGCTGCAGATTCACCAGGAGCTCATATTGACCCCTCATGAACTTGCAGGCAAAGCAGCCGGATGTGTAGGCACAGATATTGGTTTACATGCATTATGTTTGAGTCCAAAGGCAAAGAGGATGAGCAATATTGCAATTTTCATTGACCATTAAAATCTAAAAAAACCCATAAAAAATCAACTATTTACAGCTATGAATCATGCTTTTTTTTTTTTTTTTTTAATTTAGCATCTAGTCATAGGTCTGATTATATTTACTTGTGTGATATATTATACTTGAATCCTTTAGTGTAGGTAGCAGTAATATACTTTTGCATTGGTATGACACTTCAGCTGTTTCTTCCGAAGAGATACACTGGACATCTTAAAGAGGCTTGATGAGGACTAATTACATTTTCAGATATGAGGCGGAAGTCTCAGCTCTTTGGCCTGAAGAAACTCATGGCGCTGCTCTGGAGTGTGGTACTCTTGATTATCTTCCAACAGTACATACTGCACATCACCATTATCTATTTCTTCACATAAGATGCTCCACCAATGGCCTCAGCTTCTCCACCTTCAACACTAATCATATCATTTAACTGCAACCTGAAGGCCCTTCATGGCTACACTTGAAAGTAGTGGTTTAAGTAGAGTAGGTTGAGTGACACGCCTCAACAATAACTGATCAGAATTATTGTTATTTTCCTAAGTAGGCATCTGTGATCACTGTAGTCCATGACAGCAAGAATTCTGTTGCTATGCTTTGTTCTGTTGTATACAAGTTCTGACAGCTCCAATGTGCATTGTTTGTAAAACTTCTTGACCCTACTGCTTCCTGAAATAGATCATTGTATAACCGCTCCTTCAAATTCATTTGCAACTCTAATAACTTGATGTCTAGCTGAAAATAACTGGCTCTTGCATTGGAAAGATGAAAAAGTAATCTGTGCCTTTCAAACAATGTTTTGCAGGGATGTTTAAAATTACAACATTTGCAAGAAACATTCTTTGAAATATGATTGCTTTGTCTTCAAACGGTAGTGTCTGTAAACAAAATGAATGTCCCAAAGTGAAAAATAAGCACGGTAGAGTAATGTATAATGTTTGCTCTATTTAAAGGTAAGTCAAGGAACATGGTGTATTTTATATGCACACACTATAACCACACAAACGTCAACCAAATTGCATCAAAAAGCTTCAAACAAATGGCAGGGTGTCTTGCTTTTGTTAACCTGTTTCTATTTACTGTTTAATACGTATATGTTCTGCTTGTCATTTGTTTGCATGGCCACTAACAGAGAAAAAAAATCTGATTTTTTGATAATGAGCAAATCAGAAAGAGCACTCTTGCTGAGAAAAAGAAACAATGGCATTTTTGCAGAGGTCGAGAATCACTCTCAAAATGAATATCACTTACTAAGTTGTGCACAGCTTACCACAACACTTTCATTGGATTCCTGCTTTGAGGCAAGAAGGGCTCTGATTTACTTCCTATTCCCAGCAGCTGCTCCATTTTTTCAATCAACTGCAATGCAATGTTCAGCAGGACTATTGCATATGAGGAAGTGTAACATAAGTGGTCCCTTCTCATTAATATGAATAGCTAGAGCTCACAGATCACTGTCAGTGAACGTAGCTACACTGAAAACAAGATCTCTTTTTCTACTCTGTAATAACTTGTCTGTCTAAAAGAAATATTTGAAAACAGACCCAGGGACAGGTTACGCCAACTGGACATAAAATCTGCCATATAAATTAATCCTGGGCATGACTTCAAAATGAAGCCAAACCACCCAACTACCTGTTACAATGATGGGATTTTAGTCCTTTTTAATTATGCCTATTGCAGCATCACCCACTAATCCAGCTAAACAAACACAGGAGAAAGGAGAAAGGGTTGTCATCTATTTTGGATCAAAGCTTTGAGTTTTCACTGGTTTTCACATACTTATCTCAACTCTTTCTTTAGCTTATGATGATTTTTGGGAGCCTTTGTATATTTGAACTTAATACTAGTCAGGAAGAGCTTGGGGGTGTCTGCTCACAAGAGCATGTTAGAAAGGTGAGACCAGTTGCATATTCCAGCAGGAAGCTTACCCATGGTTCCATGAAGTTGGAGCTTTTGGCACTGAAATGCATAGTAAGACATTAAAGTGAGGAGCATTTTTTTAGAACCTCATTGTACTGACTTATAGCAATCGCCAAAAATTGTCACAGGAATCTTTAGGAGGAATCATCAAGTGGGGATAAAAATCTCATTTTGAAGATTCAATTTTAGAGCTTAATCCAGCAGCTCAATGCAACCATTAGTCCTTTCTTTAAAATACTGTGAGGATAGAAAAGATCCAGGAACAGGTTAGAGGTCACAGGGGTGTGAAAGAACCCATTAACTCGCCTGTGTATCTAATAAGAGGAAGCCGCAGTGCTAAATGATCTCTGGAGGACGGAGGAGGGACAATTTATCAGATCATAGTCTTCAGTGTTTCCAGCAGAGCACTTTTTGTATTCTGTGGGATGACCAACACCTCCTAAGGTATTGAATGTACCACCCAGTTGGTATGATCATGCTGTTACTGGCCAAATGTGTTTGGAGGTGTAGAGAAGTGATGCCGGGGTTGTGGAAGGTATGAACTAAAAAAAAAGAGAGTCCTACAATAAGCAAAACGTTTAATAGTGCTACTATTGATGTGCTGGTCACGTGAAGTCTCATCAAGCCAGAGCTTGGAGAGCCGCTTGACATCTGAAAGATACACTGAATCCAGAAGAGCTGCTTCATTCCTTTCACCCACAAGCTAATTATCGGTCTGAGCGGTTTAGTCACACCAAGCATTCTGACTTTCTGTAGACCTTAGACCACCAGATTTAAGACTCTTAACTCTGCTTATGAAACCAAATTGATAGTAATTCAGACAAATTCAGATAGAAAGGCATCAGCATGTGTCTGGGTGATGAATAGATTGGTCATGATAGTGCTGAACACGGACAGGTGAATATAGCTTTGAAAAAGCCTAAACTAATAAAATAATGATAATAATAATAATAATTATAATAATAATAATAATAATAATAATAATAATAATAATAATAATAATAATAATAATAAGTTCATGAAATATTTCAATCTGAGTAATTTCAATCAAGAATGTTGCTTCATCTAAATCAAGCTGTGCTTCATTCAAGAAAATAAAATTGAACTCTATTTGACAATTGGGATTATTTATAAATAACATGCTTTAGATTAGCTTTAATACCTAAGAGACTACCCATTTTAAGATATAAGGTCTATTTTTTGTGTTTTTTTTCCCTTATAAAATGATATCTCAGTTGTTAACATCAGAATTGTCTCCGACAACCTTGTGTCTTGTCTCAATTGTTACAAAAATGATTAAAACCAATGTACTTGGCAGAGAAGCTCTCCCCTAAATGTCTCGTGAGTAAGGGTTGTTTTCCAAGACAATAAATAGACAATGACTATTACAAATAACTGAAGTACTGTACAATTGATTTAATGTTCATACATCAGATTTTCAACAAAAAAAATATGTTGTTACATACTCTGTCTCTGTACACCTAACAGTGAAAAGCAATCACCTGACCACAGGCAAACAGTCAATTGTCAAGCAATCAAATCAAACTTATTTCTTAGTGCATTAGTAATTTTAAGGTTATACATTAAAAAAAAGGAATTATAACAATATACTAAGAATAATCAAACTACTCAGAATACTTTTCGGACAAGTAGTCTGTATAAATCTAATCAGCAGAACATGACTGACAATCATTGCAAAGGAAAGTGCATACAGTGCACATCTCAGATCTGGCACAGCTGCAAGAAAACTGCCACTGAATTTTGCCTGTTTGGCTGAAAGAAGAGAACTGGGGAGGGATGCCAAGACAGTGAAGGACAGTCAAAATTATTACCATTAATCCCACAAGAGAACGGTATTTCGCCCATTTGAAGTGCAATCATTAGTTCTGAATAAACTAGGTAGTCTGATCACGCCATTTTGGGCGCTGTGCTCCAGGATTTTTTTGTTTTGTTTTGTTTGTTTGGTTTTTTTTTTCTGTTACACAATATAGGTTCCCTGAGGTTCTTTGAATAAAACAAAACAGAAGAGATGTGACTCCACAATGAAAGGGATAAATTTATTGAACATGTTTAGCGGGCACTGCAAGCAGCCGTAGGAGGAAGCAACTGACTAGGGAAACGGTAGGAGAAGAAATGCCGCAGAGATTGTTTAGAAAAGGAAAATTATAAATATATCAAATCTTGCTCAAGATAACAAGTATAGGGTTTTAATGGAGTAGTTAAAATGCAGTTTTTCTAGTATGCCCAAGATAAGCCCAAATGTATAAATATGCTAAAGTTGGGAGGAGGGCTGTCTGAGGGGAGGCGTACTCATCGCTAGAGGGGACCGCAAACGTGAAAAATACATGCCGCTCCGTGCAACTTTACTGTGATACGCAGCAATTCAGTGAAATAAGCGGTTTGGTGTCACTTAGGATCGCATACATGCAGCAGGGTGTAAATTCTATTATCAAATAAACTCTACCACCAGACAGCACTCTGCCCACTGGGCCTGTGCATGTGTGTGTGTGTGTGTGTGTCTTAAACAATGTTGATATAAAACCTGCACTAAAAAGATAGGAAGTAAAATCTGTGAGGTTATGACCAGTTGGTCTGGGGACACTGTAGTGCTATTAGGACACACTTCTATTGACGAGTGATTGACAATCAACAGCACTGCTTCCCAGCAGCATAACTACCATAAAGCTACAATGAGGCTCAACAAATATGAAACCCAAGGGAGGCAAAACAGCCACTAGCATTGCAGGCTATACCTAGAATACAAAAATGGTCACTCACACATTTATCAAAATTGTTACCATTTCCTACAATGCCATAAAGGCAATCCTAGAGTACTACCAATTTGTTTTACTCGCACTGGTTCCAGGCACCATAAGGAAAACCAGCCAGTAAAGCTTCCAACCATTCAAGCCAAGATTCAAGCTAGTTCACTGGCCTATAAATGTCCTTAGGCCAAAACAAGGAACTGTTAACAGTTTCATCCACAGCCACCTCCACACAGTAAAACCAAGGCATTACACATACCCATGGATGGCAAGCATAGCAGGGATGGCAAGTGTAGCACAGGTTACCTCAGCATGGATGGCAACTTGTCACACTGCTTGTGGTCCTATCAGTCTGTCAGTAAAATATTTTGCTAGTCCAAGTGTGTATAACAACTGCCACAAAGGAAGCAAGAAAACAGGGTGAAGTGTACACCAATAAGCAGGGAAAAAAAGGTGAAATGGCAGGCATGCTTTAAAAAATAAATATTTAATTGGTTGCAAATAACTGAATGCTGACCATCACAACCCCAACAACCAGAGCCATGTCAAATAGTTACTCGTCCTCTTGCACGAGATGAACAATGCGACAAACTGCCACACTTCTCTGATTCCTGCTCAAGTCTAAGTCCATCACCTAAGCCCTATCAAGCAGACTGTAGTTTAATGACATAGCCTCAGAGAAAAGCAGGGGTGAAACCGGTGAATAAAAAAAAAAAAGTGCATCTACGGATTGTTGGCAGGGGGGCAATTTGTCCTTTCAGCTGTGCACTTGATTTAGTCCACAGTACACTCAGGTCAAAACTGAGTTAAGTTTAAATGGCCGCATAGAAGAACCATAGACATCACACTTCATGGTTATGAAAGCCAGAATCATCATATGTGCAATGCATGTTCACAACATAGTGGAACCCATAACACACACACAAAGGATTTTTTCCATATAGATTTTTGTCTCCATATGTGTGACTATGGATAAGAGCATCTATATAATCCTTTGCACATCTCTAGTTTCTTTCAAATCGGTGAGTGGTACCTAGCGACAGAGAAATGTCGTGATGCATCTCAGATCAAAGAGATCCCATTGAGAGACGACTCCATATAGACAGATTAAATGAAAATTTATTCTGCTTTTTGTACCTCTCTCCACTTTTTTTCTTCCATAAATTGCAAAGGGGCTGGCATTCCCAAAAGAGAAACATGTTTCAACTTCAAATGGTCTCTTTCTACCTCATCGCTTTAATGTACACTGTAAAGAGACGGGGAGCTGGTTGTTTTTGTAAAGGGTAGCAGAGAGTTGATGAGTGAGAGAGTTAAGAAATGAAAGAGAGCGTTGAGATATTGGGGAGGAGCTCACATTCCCCATGAGGCTGAACTCTTTGGCTCTCGGGACCAATGTTTCTCTGGAATGTGAACCAAATTAGTGATATCCACTCAAAAATTGGACACCTTATTTCTCGCTTTTTTAATTTGAGATAATATTTTGCTGGTTTGATGTGTATTCTTTTTCATAATATCTTTTAAGAGGCAAAAGTGCCCCAGGATACATGCTGTACTATTTCCATATATTAAATGTGCTCCATATATTGAACTTATACATATACATATACATATACATATACATATACATATACATATACGTATAGATAGACGGTTATTACAAAACTGGCAAAACGTTCATCCGACAGTAGCGCATCATTTTGTAAGGTCACAAAAACAAGGGCACTGGAGGTGAATTGCATCGATCCATACACCTGATCGAGTCTCAAGGTGATAGATGGCCTAGCGCACAAACTTGCTTCGCAATCTCTTTCTGGAGCAAATTGGAAACAGAAAAAAAAGGCTTCAGTGCTATGAAACCTTCATGTGACCTAGGAGGCCAAGATATAAAATTACTTTTTCTTCAGACTTACTCTCATTTGTGGCTTGGGATTTGTATCTGGGAAATATAAACATAATGTTGATTGAATACTCTTAATTTGAAATTGTGATTACTTTTCCTGAATTGTTTACTGTATGCATCATAACAAGATGTACAGAGAAAATTTATATCTCATGAAAATGAATAAAATATGTCAGACAGCGAGTTCTTAGGGAACGTTACCAAAACAAAGAAGCACATATTCGAGAGCGTTTTTGTTATATTTATAAAATGTAGCTCTGCTAAATGAGTGTTGTACACTGGGCTTGGTGGGTGACAAACTCTGCTCTGGTGGTTATGATGCTCGTATAGTAATATTTCATTTCAGCAGGTCATACTACAATAGCAGGTTTCTCTAATTGGAAATTACCAGAGGTTTTTAGAGTTGACTGGAATAAGGGCTTTTGTTTTAAGGGGCTTTGCCTCAAAGGACCATTTACCATTACCATTTAGCAGTTTGTTTTTTAAAAAAAAAAAAAAAAAAAAAGGGTAAGTATGGCCTCTATTTTCCCTCGTTTTCTCTTTACTAGGAGATGAATGGCCCAAATTATTTGGGAGATGAGGCGGCGAAGCTTTGCACTTTTTTTTCCCCCCTAAGAAGGGCACACCACTGCACAGCAGATAGTGTTTTGATATATTATGTGTTAGGGTAATGATCAAAACATTTGGGAATAATTTTGTCTGCCCCTGATTTCTAATTCACCCAACATCCTTATGTAACTACACATTTATTTATTTATTTATTTTCAACCAGACTCCCCTAATGATAGTGCAAGCTGAATCCTACCTTTGTGTTTTGCTCATCATTCTTTAGCGAGGTGCCCCCACTGATAGGTGCAGTCACACCGCAACGCATATCATCACATTTTAGCCTGTAGCAGCTTCCTCTATCCAGAGTAAGCCAGTCGACTGGAGCATCTCTGTTGTTTGGATGCAGATTTAAGAGAGGGAAACAAATGGCAACAGGTATTTATGCTGCTGGATTCCTGCAGATGGTTTCCATGGAAATGGCAGTGAATATCTCTCAGGTGGAAGGCTTTTTCTTTCTGGTGCAGTGGCAAAATGAGCTTTTCTAAATAGCCAGGGGAATAGGCTTGGAATAGGACACCCCCATCAACATTTACCCAATCAGCTCCTACCTCTCACATGAGCCACTCTGTCAGTGTGAGCCAGTTATCACAGTCAGCAGGCAAAGTTTTTTTTTTTTTTTTTTTAGTTAAAAATATGTTCTGTCAAGCTAACTAAGAGAAACATGAGACAATTTCAGTGGTAAGGTGAAAGGGTACACATGGTAGAACTGTAAATTGCTAAAAAGCTTTATAAAGGGTATGAAACAGATAAAACATTATGTTTTATACATTTATAAATTCACAAAAGTCCTGCTGAACAACGGGAATTGTGTATTATCTACAGAAGACTTTTTTTTTATTGTCTAGTACATTTATGATATCCAATTCAAAGCCCAAGCAATGTCTAGATGAGATGACCTAAGACCTTAGGTGCAATTGTCTGAAATGCAGTTGTTTACATGCCTATCCTTGACTGTAATAGCAGTTCAGTCGAAGTGGCTCATGTAGCTAAAAATGTTGTTTTTTTACATCTAGAAACATTCGGTCTGTTCATTATTTCATTAAATGGTTACCCCATTTCATTTGCTCTTTTGTTCAACCTCCTTAGAACATGCTCTATCAATGTAGGCCTACTGGAGAGCCATTTCATATCTTTGCTTTTGCCTAATTTGTGCAGATACACACAGGCACACGTACAAACAGACACACAGGCACACACTACCAGGAAATTGCAACCTAGAAACTAATATACACAAAAGGATTGTGCGAGTGGATTAGACAGCCATCTGTGAGTATTTTAGCTTTTCTTGTATGGCATGGCCCTCTGAACTTTCGTTGATCCTTGGTGTAAATGTAACATAATGAACCAAAAGCTGTGAAGAAGAGATATCCACTTATTACTAATGCTTTGCACACATTTACTTTCTCTCACTATGCTCACTACTGGCCTCTTATTCTGTTAGAAGGGATGCATCTCTAGAGATATTTTGAAGCACACTTCAGTTTGCCTCAGGTGGTCTGACAAAGTTTGAGTGACAGCACCCTCTGGGCAATGCTGCTGGAACTGCATGTTCAAGATTCTAGACATGAAAGCACTGTTCGACTGAAAACATTGTTACACATTCACTTTGGGATTTTTTTCAGCGAATGAAATTCAGTGCATGTATTTGTATCAAGTGCATGCATGTAAGATGTTTGTGTTTACATGTATTACTTTCTTTTTTTTGTTTCTTTCTTTCTTTCTTTTGTTCTTTCTTTCTTTGTTTTTCATGAATCTGTATTGTCATCTACATATTCTAGATCTAAAGAATCTATCTATCTTTGTATCTATCTATCTATCTATCTATCTATCTATCTATCTATCTATCTATCTATCTATCTATCTATCTATCTACCTATCTAACCATCAACCTATCTATCCATCTATTTTCTTTTTTATTTATATGAAATTCTTGAGACATTACATTACTTCAGAGGTATTAAATCAAGAAATAAACACCCCTGTTAGGACTTCTGGTAACTGCCTGAGACAAATCGTAACAGGAATGCTTCAGGTATTGCCTCATGATTAATAGACTGAAGAACAAATCTGAGGCCATCAGCAGCAGCTTGTTTTGGCTGGTAACCCTAAGAGGCACGCTTCCTCAGATCAAAGAAGAAATTAGACCTGTAGACTAGTTCTTCATTTGACATGTAAACAGGAAACACACTGGGATGTGGTAAATACTTGGGTTAGCATTATCAGTAGCTCTCCTGGGCTGCCCACGAAAAAACAATGTTTTATGTTTCCTTTCTTTCTTTTGCATGTACAGAATCAGTTGAATTTTCTCACTTAATTCTCTCAGAGACTTCTGGTATTGCATCAAATGATTTTTGACACCTGCATGCACAAGAGCATAAATGATCAAAGTTTTGGAGTCAAATTATTTTCTCTGGGTTTTTTTTTTCTGAGCACTCATACCAAAACATTGCCTGTTCACAGGGGTAACAATGTTATAATTGACTTGAGAATATGCTAGCTAATTTTCACCAACCCTTTTAACTTTATTTATGACAGACCTTCTTAACTGTTTATACACCCTCATAGCGACCTTTAGTTGTGATGAATCATTAAAGCACGCAAAACCATTTGGGCAAAATTATTTTCACAAATTTCTGTGTTTGGCCCCTTAATGACCTCACGCTCATAAATATAATACAAGAGTGCAATGTCTTATGGGACACGCCCCAGAGGCTGAACTTCATTAACAAAAGCAGAGAGCCATCCAGCCCATATCCCAAGGCCCCTGCATGAGCTGTAGCCTAGCAACTGACTTCAGGTAGAGATCCGCGCAACTGGTCCCAAACGCACCTTTGTGACTACAAAAGCATGGAGCCCTTACGTGTATGAGCCACACAAATGAAGTGGGTCTCTCTGCTCAGACTAAGTCATTTGAATTTGTAATCTTTTGCCGTAAAGACACGTCAGGGTTGCCCACAGTCAGTTTACAAAAGGGAGGTACAGTGCACCGCTGTAGCAACCTTGGTGGATTTAAACAGGAACATCAAATCCTGTAAGCCATCGTCACAATCCTCACAGTAGTTTTCTCTTGACTGTGGGGTGCTTAAAGGCTAGGCTTTTTATGTGCATGTTTTTCATTTGGGATTTGAACCATTTCATTGAAGCCTATCAATGAAATTTCCTGAAAATCCAAAAAAACACAATTGACATTCCTTCCATTTTCTCTCCCTGAATCCTTAGTTCATATAAATAACACAACCATACTCTTGATTTTATTAATGCATTGATCATGTGTCAGAAATGTCACATATTCAGTGTAACTGTACTGAAATCCTGAGGTGGCATCACTCCAGAATGAGCACTGAGCTACAGCCAAAAATCATCCAGCTGATGACCCCTAGACTGAGCTCTTGAACACTCTGTGAAAGCCCTCCAAATCACATCTGGTGTGGCAGTGTAGCTATGGCAGCTGAGGACAGGCAGTTCAAGAGACTGAAAAAAATACAGATTTTTTTTAAGGGCTGCTATAAAGTTTACACAGGGTCACAATTCATATGTTCCTACTCATGTGTATCATGCATACTTGTGTCTTTAGACAATGCGGAAGATAAGCAGTACGATGCTCTTGCTTAATAATTTAACAGCTGTGGTGAAAACCGTTACCCTAGGCTGATTACATTTAACAATTCCCTCCAGTCCCTGGCTATCATGAAATATTTTAAGACCCAATTAACACTAGGCAAAAGAGAATGTCTCTAATTAAAGGGGAGAAAAATAGCACTTATTGCTGCTTTTCTGAAATATAATTTGAATGTACTATCTCAGATTAGTTACTTACCTCACATGAACTATGGGTTAATTCAGTATTAATCATAAGTTGAGCTGTGCCATTTTGCTACATATGGACTGATTGATTTATAATAATGAGATGTCAAATTTTGTGAAAAAGAAATGCCTTAATTCAAAATAGATTTTTTCACAAGTGAAATATAGTTTGTGATGGAGTGAAAATAATGCCTTTATTCATTTCATGAGTCTCAGATGTGAAATAGCATTGATCACAGAATGTGTGTAAATTCCTGACAATAAACAATGATATTTCTCACATAAATGAACCATCGTACTGCTATTGTAGTCTGATAGCATTATGTGGTACATTGTATTTTCGTTAGTACCATGGCTTATATACTACATGGTTAATTCACAGCTTGCTTCTGTAGGACCATTCTTGGCATCTCATGGGCAGTTTGGGTTTGATCTGACCCTCAAAAATTCCAAACTGGTAGAAAAGCTATCGCTTATTTATGTTATTCGCTTTGCTTAACAGTTGTTGGAGAGACCATAAATAAAAGAGTGATAGACATAGCAACAGTAACCAAAGGAGCTGGTTTTTGCTGGTATGCTATTTGTTAGATTGCAGAGCATCCAAGATCATTGGCAAATACCTCCCCTCTAGTGATTCTCTGTACCTCCAGCGAAGTGCATAACAGGCAGAGAAGATGATTTCTGACCCCTCTCACCCTACTCACCATCTCTTGTAGCTCCTTCTCCCAGGTAGGCCCTACAGGTCGCTGTCCATCATAACAACATGCTTTAAAGAATAACTTTTGTTTTACCCAATGGAAACAGGACTTTGAATTCTGAGCACTGAATTCTGAAAATAATTCTCTCTTGTGGATGTTTTCTGTCAAGTACTCTTCAGTCATGTTTGCTGCATATCTACATCGCCATATTTTCCCTACAATTTAGCAAATTTCACAATTAAAGCTTGACTAATCAAAGAACAATGTGAGTTATTAGTTATTAGTTTGTATTAGTCTCATAAAGATGCATGTTATTAGTCTGGCTAGAAGAAAATTAGAAAATATTAAAGCTATATGATTCTGTGGTTCTGTGAAGTGATACGTACAGAAGATGCAGTGTGTTATTCTTGGTACATTAGTTAGTGTTTCACAGCAACCGGTGCTATATCATGATAGTATCGTGAATCAAGGTACGAGGAAGGAAAGAGGAAGGAAATGGCCCACAGTGAAAAAAAAAAAAAAAAAGACCAGACCTTAGCTTCCATTTTGCTGATATGAGGACGACAGAGAGACTACATGTTCTCCTCTCTGGGCCAAATGGGAGTGAGTTGTGGCTGCCATCCAGAGTGTTAGACAGCTGAGCATGGTATCAAGCAGACATAAATTCCCTACATGCCCTCTGTGGTTAATGAGATCAGGCCTGGCACTGTGGGGGTGCAAATGTGAGCAATATTCCCTGAAATGTGCCCCTTAGTCTTAGAAATATCAGAGTTCAGACCAAGACATGCTAGTGTATTGCTTAGATTTATAATATCATTATAAAGTACCTATTTTAAGATTTCGTGCATTTCACTACTATTTATCATTTGTTTATTTAAATGCTAGGGGGACATATAAGAAGCTGCCTCTAAACTGAGATTTTTTTGCTCATTATTTCTAAAATTTGTCATTCCAGAGTGCAACTTCATCTTATATCAGCTACCTAACACCATAGCTGAAGGAGTCGGTGGAGATTTTCCTCACTACAGAAGTCTTTGCTGTTGCATGCAGTTTCACCTCTCTAATTATGTGTAACATCTAGTTTCTGATGGGTATAACTCAGTGTGAAAGTGTTCATGTTGGAGCATAGCAAAAGACAATATAAGATACATACAATATAGAGGTGGAGCAGTTGGCAATATAATGTACAGTGGTTCATATAATGCCCAGTGGTGGGAGAGCTGGACTCATTTTAAATTCTGATAAACAGATCTTACTGCAAAAACAGGTAACTGGCTGCAACTGAAAAAAAAAAGCCTAGGATGGCGCATAAATATCTGGAGAATATCTGCACAATCCTTGTCATAAGACGATCACCCATTTAGTACATACAAATCATTATTATTATTATTTTTTTCTTAATTTTGTGTGCTGAATTTGACATGGCTCAAAGAAATAGTGCTCATATCTCTCAGATATACACTGTTAAATATTGTTTAAAAAAATACTACTCAAAGCTAGCATCTTCAGTGAATTCAGCTTCAGTAGTCTGTCTAATCTGATACTTCTATTTGTTTAAAAACTAAAAAACTAACTATTCTTGATAACTACCAGATAATTACTGACACTGTGTAGTGATGTTCATTTACACTGGACAGATGAGAATATGAAACTGTGAGCATATGACAGAAAAGAAAGTAAAGCACAGGTCTGAAACAAATAGAAATGGGACACAATTTATAGGTAGCTTGAAATTGTTTGTTAAGTTAGACATTTATTCACGCAAATTAAAAATACATTTGTCAAAATTTGAAAAACATACATAATCCACTACAATATATATTCTAGTAAAATGCACAGCCTTTCTTTCTTTTAGGCATCTACTATCCAAAATGTTTTAACTCAATAAAAACATAAGAGTTATGTAATATTGTCAGTACAAACATATTGGATACTCTGAGAACACACCTACTCTTGCCACCCTCACCACATTACTAACCTGAATCCTAAGATCCTAAACTAACACTTACCTAATGTTAATGAAAGAACAGTACCACATACAAGATATTTCTTAGGTAGTGAAATATGTGGCTGGGCTGTTTATTTTTCCCAAATCCAGTATAACTTTTTGAAAGAGGTCAGAGGTCTTCTACATACTTTTTGGAGAATCTAAATGAAAAAAAAAAAACATATGTAAGACCAAATAACAGACAAGTAACTTCAGTGTCAGGCATTGAAGGATAATGGCAAAAGACAGAGGCCCAGGGTGGACAGTGTTTGTGCCTGGTTGTGGCCTGTCCTCGCTTATCATAGTCAGGCACCCCAGCAGAAAAGTCCTCTTAGATATCTGAATTCTACACTCAAATACACAGAATATGATAAGACACACACAATAAACAAGGTATATGCGTGTTGTGTTTGAATGATATTCTTGATAAGAAAGACAAATCTTATCCTTTCAAACATTTACAGCCTTGCTCAACATAACATACAATACTTTTCATATAATAGAATAGAATCGAATAGAATAGAATATCCGCAGTAAAAACAGTTAACAGTGAAAAATAACAAAGAACTGCAAAATACAAAGCATATTCTAAGGAATTCATTGCTACTATCAGCAAGGAGAATGGGAAGATACTATAGTACAACTGTGTGCATTCCAGCAATATCTTAAAAACACAAAGACAAAGAGCTGAATACATTCACAGTGAAGTAGTTCAGATGTTTAGACCATAGGGCATAAGAAAGCAGAACTCAATTCACCATTACATTGCTTACACTGGTGCTCTTTGAAACAGGTTTCCTTGTGTTTTTCTGGGTTGTTAGTTTTGCATGACAAATCATCCTGGATGTATTGGCTGGATTAAAGGACTGACAACTTGTTATGTGTAATGGATGGCTTTCCTTTCGATAAATGTGGATTTAGCATTGATTAGAGACAAGTGCTGTTTTTGGGAGCGACTGAAGACTGTCAGCCTTAGAAAGACATCAAATGTTTTTCAAAGATTGAACATACATTAAAGCGCTAAACAATGAACTACAGTTAATGCAAATAGCAATAAAATTGTTACAATACTAGATAGAAAGTCATTTATAAAATACTCCCCATTTTTTCATCCAGTGAAAGAAGCCAGCCATTGTCTGGCAAACAGCGCCTTTTCAACACTGGAAAATTTTAAAGAAATGGGAGGCATAGTAATCAAAGGACTTGAAGCAATCTTGTTGCAGATATGTACTGGCAACTCTAGTGAATACTGAATACTCTTAAGAAAACACAATATGCAGAAAAGTTCGTACAGGGAGTCACCAAATCAGTAACTCATTTTTTACATTACACAATGACAACAATGCTTTTTCTGTTTATGAGAGTTTGAGAAGAGAATTCAATACAGTATGCATTAGGTCTAAAAACAAGTTAATCCTGTGCTTTGCAACTACACTAGTATTACATTTGTGAGTGGAAAAAAAAAAAATACTACAAAACAGCAGCGTCCTTGCATTGACACATAATCTTCTTACCTGGCCCCCTTTGAAAAGAGCTGGCCGGCATTCAGTCATCCTTTTTACTGAAGGCTGTTCTTCAGCTATCTCTTTGCATCTTAATGAAAAACCTCATCTGTTGACCTTTTCTTTATTCTGTCCTCAAATACTCTTCTGGTTTTCTCAAGAGTCGACATATCTTGACCATTTGGAAAAGTAGTCAAGAAACTAGCCGCACTTCTTTTCATCAGCTGCAGAAACTGGTCGTCCATTTAGATTCTTTTTCAGGTACTTGTGTGCAATAATTGCCTGTTTTAAATTTTAAACTCTTGTTCCATTCATATCAGCTGGCAGAAGAAGCAGACTTATGTTAAGTGAGGCTCCAGAATTAAAATGTTCATCTCATGGGTAAGATATCTCATGAGTAAAGTGTTCATCTCATGGGTAAGTCACAGACTTGTGGATTCTCTCTGCCAGCTTCTCTAGATTGTCATGTTTCTCATTTTGTGCAAGTGGTATGAGTGTCCTGTCTGTTGTTTAAGCAAAGTTTCCGAGTTTAAGAGTACTTTCTGTATCTACATAGAAATTTTGGACTTCAGACTTTAAAGGGCATGTCTGGTCACAAATGGTGTCTTACTTCACAGATATATGGTAGCTGACCGTATTTCTGTGCCTTATGTGTTCGGTGATGAGAGTGTGTTAAAGGTTTCTCAGTGTTGTTTGTGTTGAAGTGATCTTCAAGGTTATCAGGAACAGTCAATGGATCCGTCCAGTTGCAAAACATATTAACAAAATCAGGGCCTTAGATTGTAATTGAACTCATGGTGTAATGCCAGTTTTTCTTTCAGTTCCAGTAATAACACCTCAAGACTGACAGGTCTTTTACTGAATGTTATCTTTCTTATCTTGACCTCACTAATGACAACTCTGACTAGCAATCTTTGTTCATTGGCTGTGAAATGAATAAAAACATATTTCTGTATAGTTTTAATGGCTGCTCACATAAATTTAGCACAATATGTAGCCTACGGCTTGAGAGAAACATACAATTTTCTTTTCACTCAAGGCAAGGTAAAAATATCTTCAGTAAACTACAAAAACTGGGTGATATAAGTGGGTCAAGGTATTCACAGTGTCCATAATCCATGATTGCATGTACCTTGCATAAAAGGGCAAGTTGTATTGCAGGGAGAGAAAATCAATATTTAGCCGGCAGAAGTACCTGGTGGCCGTGCACAATTGTATTCTTTTTATTCTCTCCTAAAATGTCCCAAATGGATTTGCATCATCAAAGTCATTCACAAAAATCAATTTTAAATTCTTGTCCCTGTGAAACAGTGTTTTCTTTTAAGTGGAAACGGTCCCTCCAGCTGCTGTACCCGTTTATATGTGTATTATCAGTAGACAGAGGCACATATAAACGTTACCTTTGTTTCAACAAACCCTACATCTACATCAGTATAACTATATAAACGTATCACACTTGACTGCAGACTCTATAGGCTCTAAAATGGGAAATTATCTCGTTATGAAAGATGCTCTCTTGCTTCTGGTTGACAGAAAGCCACTGCTATGTGTGCATTTCTCCACTGCTTTGTTTTTGGATACTCCACAAAAATCATTTTTTTAGTTGAATTTTACTGAACACAGACATCATCATCAGTACATCACTGTGTGAGTATCCCCTGAATCGTAGAAAAACTTACATTATACTATAGATAATAATTTTGTGTTTTAAGCATAAGGTGAGAAAATGTTTATAGGCTTAATTAACCCACAAAATCACATATAGCCTGCTATTCTTTCTTAACTCCTCATAATCAAACTTGGTGTTGTCATCTTGAGTTTTTACAACTATGAAACATCAATCGCCATATGAAAATATTGTCTTTTTTTTTTGTTGTTTTTTTTACAGTAGAAACATTTTTTTAACTATTTTGGCTGTAAAAGTATACAGAGAAAATACATCAAAGCAAGAAGACCAAATGACATGAAATGAGTTTAAGTTAAGATGTTCATCAGTGTTCACGATATTTCAACTGCTTAATTTGGAGTGGGCCAGAATCTTACAGTGACAGAGCAACCACAATTCAATGGGTGGGCACATGTGATTGGACTCTGATATTGTAATGAACTTGCAGAGCCCATGACCAAAGAAATTCTAGCCTTGATTGCAAAAAAAAAAAAAATCAGTAGTAGCCCAATCCCTGAGTAAGGGATGTTGTCATGGAAACAGCAGAGCGCTTCAAAGTTTTAGCAGAGAAGACCTTGAGTCTGATTAGTTTGATGGTTTGACCAAAGGGGAAAGGACAGAGGAAGTGTTGTGTCGCAGGTCCTAGTTTTAACTGGAGGTTCATCACATAGCTCTGACACATTTAATAATAATAATACCAATAATAGCAACTACTGCGCTGAAACAGGTAGGTCTTTGTGAGGTGAGAGCAAATAATCTTTAATGTTTGCAACAAGACTGGAGCTGAATGCACAATACAAGAGTCCACATTGACTCATTGATGGAGATTTTGAATTCAATATTGCCTCAGGCAGCGCGGTCTTCAAGAGAGAGCAGAAAATACCAATGAGCTCAACAGGAAAAAAAGTATAATATGATTTATTCCCCAAAAGAACTTCAAAGTTTGACAACTACGCATGCCCTGGAATCTGTCAAAATGCCAGATAACTGTTACATGTCAAGTAAATAATTGAACTTTTTTTGACAAAGACGTTATACTTTTAGAACCGCTCACAGAGTTTAAAAGTGAGTTGGTGGTGGTGAGACAAGTGGTGTAAGCAATCACTGAAAGTTTTAGGAAATTACTTCATTCCTTTGTGTTGTCACTCCCCCACAGCGGTGACATTTGATTTTGGGTTGTGCAGAGTTATAAGGGTTCTTTTTTTTTTTTTTCCTTTCTGTAGAACATTATAGTCAGTATGAGTCTACAAGGTCTGGAACAAAACCTGAACAGGATATGAAGAGTCTGACCCGGTTTGAACTCGATTTTATTTTGAATAGTACCAGAAAATATCATCTGTGAAATAAGCACTGGTAAGTGAATAAGGAAAGGGAAATGAATGTTTTTAGATATTTTCTTTTGCTCTTAGCAGAGAGTTCAACAGATGTGTCTAGGTTATCATTGTTTTTAATACCACCAGGTAGTAGCGATTGAATTCGGGCTCAGCAACCAAAACTTAGACCGCTTAATTTGTCTTGGAGAGCTGTGAAATGCATGCTAAATAACAGAGGTCAACAGAAGGATGATTTCTGTAGATTCCATTTACATATGTAGCATGTACCCTATGCCAGGGAATCCTCCCAATCATATCATATAACATGAGGTTATGTTGTAAACTTTACACCTAAGTACCAAAAGAAATCTGGTAGTTATTTAAATAACTATGCAGTATTGAGTTTGTAACAGCATTGAGTAAAATGCCACAAATTTCCATTTAACCAATTAGTAGCAATTATACTTAGCAGTTAAGTCACTTAACATCATGCTGAGTGACATATCTGCTAAGCAGTTGTGTCACTGAGTCCTATACAGAGAGAAAGCTCTGGGTCTGGCCAACATGAAATCATTGCTATATAGAGAATTCAGCTGGCTAATTAAGGCTGCATTAGTTTTTCGTCTGAATTTGTTAATGAGGTTGATACCAAGTTGAGCTCTAACTTCCAGTGAACTTGAAAGTATATGAGAAACAGTTGCAAGAAATTACAATAATGGAGAATACTGCTAAAAGGCAGTTTATATGAATCTGACCCAAGTAACCCACGACAGTATAATAACTGCAACAGAAAAAACATGTCATATGAGGACGAGATCCACGCACATGGAAGATTACAAGGAATTTACCGTGGCTTGATGCTCTGAAATAATGAATGGGATGACTAATTATGATAAAATTGTAAAAAAACGTAATTAATTTTTGCCCTACTTCTTATATATAAAACAGACTTGGCCCCATGAAATTAGAGATGCTTCTTCCTGTGGCAGTGCTTGTTAATTATTGAAAAAAAAAAGTTGGAGAAACAAGATATAATTAGTGATTTTTGTTCCCTGCACAACAGACTTGTTTAATGAATATGTTTTTTAATAATAATTGAGCTTTAAGAGGAGTTGCCAGTTGAATATTCATGTAAAAACCACGACAGTTGATCATGAGCATGTTATCTTTGTCCAGACATGAAAATAACAGGGTTAGAAAATGATGGGGTTAGCTCTCCTAAAAACCCTAATTCAAGTGTTCAGATACCTCATTTGCCCTTTCACGGCTTCTGCTCTGCACATGACACTCAAAACTGATAGAAAAGACTGACGTGCCTAGTCCCTCATGAATCTAATAATAGTGTAACTTCATGAAGAAACAGGATGAGTTAAGGAAAAAGATCTACCAAGTCTCTGGATAAATGTTTTCAAATACGGCAAAAACATGACTGATAAACAACTTTCAGTTTTACACCGAGGTGTCTGAAAACAAATGAGATTTTAAAAGTTAAAAACAAATAAATAAAAAACTGTACGGTAATGATATCTCATACAGATATACAGGGTACACTGTTTTAACTCAGCCTGTGTTGCAAAATTCAAAGACATTACAGGAGTGAATTAAAAGATTATTAAGTAGCCAATCGAGTGGTGATAGAATTTGCTGTGCAAGAATTTATATGCTAAAATATTTAGTTTCCAAAATCACTCACACAAAGCAATTTGATCTGGGTCAAGGAGGTTAATTTTAATGGAAATTAGAACTGACTTTCCAAGTACAGCAACATAGTTGGAACATGTCACACTAAGCACAACATTTAATTCCAATAGTTGTTGTGCAAATTGCATTAACCATGTTTCATAACATGTCACATATGATTTATACCAAATGTTGAATTAAAAAGAAATGCCTGAGAGCGACAGTGCAATGGCGACACCACTGAACTCCAGACAAGCTTTTACTGAACAACAAAGAAACTGTGACATTTTTATCACTTCATAGTGGGCTTGGGAGGCTTTTCTCACACTAATGAAACAGCATTAATTACTCTAAAAACGTGTCACTAATAGGATCATTAAAGTGACAGGAAATGTATACGTCCACTATTAGTTCCATACATTGGCCTACAGAAGGTTGATTATCACAAGAGAAAGCGTCAGTAATGCAAGTCTAACATATGACAAACAGTGAAAGAGAAGTATACATAGAAATAAATATTCCTAATTACATTAAACAGATTGTTGCTCAGTAGTTTGTACAAAATGTACATTGTTTGAGTTGAGTTGGGGAACAGCCTTTTTTAATCTCTACTGGTATTAGTAATTAAAAGGACAGAGCTCCCATGCTGAAATATTCAGCTGAGTAAATGTTTGCAGCCTGAATAATCTCATAACACTACACCATTTTCTTTGAAGAACACAACAAGCATAACAGAAATCTATACCTTCACTCTACACCATAGTCATTTTTGGCCCAAACATATTGTGGTACAGCGAGGGACTGCCCTCTAGTGTTGCTCAGGTTACGTCCCATATACCAAAGTGGCTGCTATCACAGGTCCATCCCATTTGAATACATTTCTATCCCCATCTGAAGTGACCATTTCTGCCAGCATTTCTTTTTAGCATCCACAATCTCTTTTACTTATTACATTTCTTAAGACTGAATGATTGTACTTATATCCATATTGAAAACTGCAGTCCGTGTCCATGCAGTCAAAAGATAAGGTAAAAAAATAATTTGAAAGTTTTATCTTTCTCCTCTTATACCTATTACAATTTTACTTGGTAATTAAAATGTAATCTCACATTTTCCAGAGAGGAAATAAAAAATGCTACTAATGACAGAGGGTCCTACCTTACAGTGCCACAGTGGGGAACAGTACAGTAAGGGAAGAAGGAAAAAGGGGGAGGAACTACAGCTGAAAACAAAAGCTATGGTTTCAAACTGATCGTCATCTCACAACATCGTTCACCAGGTTTTGAGTCCTAAACTGTCTGTCGCATTGTTTTTTCTTCAGTTTCTTATTTTTTAAACAATGTTTTCATTTCTATTTCTCTTATATCACTGTTAACCACTGGGTTTTGAGAGTCCATTTTTCTAATATCAGAAAGGATAAAGACTGAACAAATGAACAGTTAAAATAATGAAAATTGTGCAATTGTAGAATCCTTATTGCCTGTTTTGCTATGCTAATACACCAATTTAAGTTAGCACTTTCATTTGACTCTCTTATATATATATATATATATATAGAGAGAGAGAGAGAGAGAGAGAGAGAGAGAGAGAGAGAGAGAGAGAGATAGATAGATGTAATTCTATTGTGATGTCAGTTTTCTTTACCAAAAATGATATATTCAGGTATGTTTTCCTTTTGGTATGTACATGTACAATAAAGCCCATCATTCAAATGTTGCCATAATGAACAGTAGATTAAAAGAGTTGTAATTACAATTATTGCAAAGATAGTACATATCAGTTTCAGATCGACAGATATCGGGTAAGATATCAGATATGGTCTGGGACCACTTAAGTAAGATCCAAGCACAAGTAAGATTTCAATCATTGCAGCAAGCTTCTGTGTAACTGTCGTGTATCCATGTATCAGTATGATGCTTAGAATCTCCAGAGTCGACATCTCAGTAAGTGAATCGTAAGTGAATGGGAAGGACACAGAATCTTGTACTGCATGTTTTGGTTTATTGCCTAATAAGATTTGATATGACAGAGAAATGCCATCAGGATGTACTAAGAGCAAAAAGTAATATACAGCATAGACAGGGTTTCACATTCAGTTACTGTAAGAGTCAGCCAGCAGCACAATGTTTCACTTGGCTTCCTGGTTTCACCCATGTAAACATCTATTGTTGGCGGAGTCAAAGTAGAGCATTTTCATAACAGAAGTTACATTATTTGGACCATAAAGACATAATATTAATGTGGTGCTCTCACTCCGATTAATCTGCAGAACACTCCTCCAGAGAGTTAGGATAATATGAGCTAGTTGAACGACTAAAGTCATTAATGTCCAGAGGGTCAAAAATGAGTCACCTTCACCCTGAATCTACAAAGGCCGAAAGAAACAGTTACACTGAGATTCTGAATCTCGAGTTTACATGCAGTTTGATTTGCTTGGAATGTTTGTAATAACATCATAAACAAACCCCCGGAGTGGGGGGAAAAAAAATAGAATTGAGACCTGCTTGACAGATGGGATTGACAATATGCTTCAGCATTGTAACAAAATTATACCTTGGTCCAAAAGTTCTTCACATTGTCTTCACATTGGCTCTCAGCACAGGTCATACATAGGGTGTAGTCCTGATTAGCTTCCTGTTTCATGTAGGTGTAATTATGAGAAGACTGATAAAAGGTAAGAACGAGCATTATGACAGGGGCCTGGCAGGCAAACTACAACACACAACTTACAGTTGACCAGACAGTTCTAGCAGGGCCCGGCCCAACTGTGGGAGCTCCTTTACTGGTGTTTTTGAAGGTGTTGAGTGTAAAGATGGGAAACCACCTTTTTGTGATAAAGTAGTTCCGACATGGCAGAGATTAATATTTCCTGAACTTCAAAGAAAAAGAAAAAGGAAACACACACGTACACACACACACACACACACACACACACACACACAAAACCATTTTGAAATATACCTGATACAACATAGGATCATCAGCTCCTGCTCTATACTGTTTCCAGTTTGTGCAGTACCAAGACAATGTGTAACAACCGGCTTCAGATGAACAATAATGGTCAAGATCATATTTCACAACAATGCTCTTTTCCTCACATTATTTCCCACCACACGTTTAGTTTAAGCTTATTTTAAAATGTTACACACCAGGCCACTTTACCTTGATAGCAGCACGCTATGAATCAAATTTATTCTCTAAGACCTGCATTAGTGACCTGCACTCTAAGTGAACCTCAGGAAATATTAAAAGAAAATGCTTAGTAATTTATTACAGTAATTAAAATAAGGCTCTCCAAGTTATATGTGCAAAAAGAATGTGCTGGTCTTGTAAAATAAAATGAGACAAGGGTAAGGTCACAATTGGTATATATTCATCATCTCAGCACTTCAATCATACAAAGACATCATTTTCAAAAATCCTATTTTGTTTTAAATTGAGCCACTCGGCCAAAGTTATGAAATGTCAAGATTTAGCAAAGCATAGTAATTATGTACCGAGAGAGGTCATTAGCTTGCCCATGGTGCTTCGGAAAAACTTCCGAAAAACTTCTTGACCCTATGTTGCAGTCTCCTTCAACAATATTTACTCAGGATCCAAAATGACAACTGCCTGACAGTAAAGCTATTCATCAGCATTCTGGGCACCATCAGGCGATATTTATGCAACTTTGTTCAACATCTTTCTTTGTCCTTGGATCTAGAAACAGTATTTGTCTGTTACAAGCTAAAGTCTCAAAATCTAGACCACATTTTAAATACACAACACAGGAAAAACCACAGCAGAATGATTCAGTCAAGCAAGTTTGCTCTGCACTGTTTTGAAGTAAAGTCTTGTATTTTTATATTCTGTCATGAGTGTTTTGGCACTTGTGCACACCAATCTTCAAAAAGTGAAAGGGCTCTTCTGTTAAACAGATATGTTTAATTAAAAAATAAATTATTTGAGCGACTTTAAATAACCCCTAAAAAATATTCTTCACGTGTCATATTCTTAACTTTATTGAATATTTTTCTTTATTTACAGGCCAAAGAAAACCCATGCCTTTCAAGTATAAAATGTCGGGAGTCATTTTTTTTCCAATGTAAAAATATTATGTTTTTGTGGTACAAAATTTAGCATATAATCATTCTATAGAAGTCAGTGCAAACACTGACATTCTGTCATCCCGGTCACGTCTACACTTCATTTTCCAATATTTTTCCCCTAATGTAAGAAAAACAAAGCTCTCATATCCACTGATGTACAAATGTCAAACAGAATTAACTCAAAGTCATTTTAGATAAATCTAATTAACAATTCCACCACTTAACCTTGACTTCATCTCAGTGGAATGGAATGAAACAGACAGAAATAAATATTTATGAGACTTCTCCTTACAAGCAGTTTAAACATCAGGCTCTGTTGTGTATGTATCTACACAGACTCCAAAAAGCACTGTATAACCTACCACAACAACAATAACAACAACAACAACATCTCAGTGTGTAAACACACATGTTCTTCACCCAAATGTTTTCACTACTCCCTCATGTGTGTAGATGCATTGTGTGAGCTCATTAAACACAAGAAAATGGCACCACAGTAGCCCTCTGAACTGCTAGCACAGTGCTGTCTAAATATAGACCTATTTCACTGTGACAAACTGGACAGTTCACTGGTACTATTCAGTTTTCTTTACAGTTTCCCTAGCAGCCTCAAATGCTTTTACATCAAATATGCTGGCTGAATATAATCTGTGTCCAACCCTAGACAGCAGTGGCGAAGCACGGTCGTTATGGTAGGGACCAGCGTAGGTGGATGGTGTTGGAGTTTAATGAAAGGTTGCTCCCCACCAGGACTGCCAAGACTAAAAGCAGTCCACCACCAGACCATCACTGGTGGTACCCATTGTCATGATCAATGGTTCTGAAGTTTTTTCATAATCCTTGTACACTTCAGATAGATGAATCACTGAACAGTTAAACATCTCACTGTTGAGGCTTTAATGGGATGTTCTCCAAACTACACCACCCCTAGAACCACAAGACCTTTCACTATATTTCATGTCTCATGTACTCACATGTGCATTTACGGCAGTTTATCTAGATGCTATGAAGAACCATCAGCATTACAGCATATTATGTATGTATAAAAAAAAAAAAAGAAAAAAAAAAAACTAAACAAAAAAACATTTTTTGTCTTGAAATAAAATCACAACAAGAGGGATCTTTGTTTTAGTGGCAGACTGATGGCAAAGCTACCTAAATGTGCTAAACCACAAATATCAGTAACCTCACCATGTTAAAAGCTCTCAATAAATTGTGCAAAGCACAAATGTATAATCATGACTAAATAAAGGGATAAGTGTTTTCACGAGATACATTTACGCTTCAGTCTATTCTCTCAATTACGCCTTCTCATCACCATACCCTCTGTGTACCTGCGAAGTCCACATGTATATCTTCAGAGGCTTCTGTGTACAAACTGCACAAATAAATCCATAGCACACCACATAGATTCCATGGACCTAACATGTGTGGATGTTTTCAGAGGCTTTAATAGTCAAGACATCTAAAAATGTGGATGTAGACAAAAAGAAGTGGATGTGTTTCAAAAGAGGTATATACCTTGCTTTGTTGAGCCATATCTAACCTCAGGATTCTCTAATCCATCATCACTTTCACTGATCTTACTGTGTGTTGCTGTAAACACTGGATACAATGAATAACAAGGTTGAGAGTCCCCCTCACCAGACTCCAACCTATCTTGTTCCATTTTAATCTCTCTAGATGTGTTGGCAATGATCCAGTCATTTTCTCTGATTTCAGCATAAGGATACTACAAATGATGAAGTGGTTGATCATTCAATTCAATTTAAAAACAAGGGGCAGAAATTATGGATGTCTCAGTTGTGTGGATGTCTTTTTTTTTCATGCTGCCCAGTGTTACTATCCTTCATCATTTGCACTAACTGCAGTGCTGCTATGTTAATGCTATGTCATTAATTTGGGTTATCTCCTATAGAAACTAAAGGACATAACCATATATTGCAAAGATTTCTATCAAGTGCTTTTTCTTAGACAGACACAAATTGCTCGCAGACCAACTTTTCCAGAATATGAGGCTGTCAACTTTACAATTTTTTTTTCTTTTCTCCTGAGAGAATTTCCTCATTCATTTCAATAATCGTGTCGGGCACCGAGTTGAATGTAACCTGTGCTACCAGCATTGCACACTCGGTCAGAAAGAAACCTAACAACTGTAGCATCTTTTCCCCAGATTTACTTCTCGTCACAGTCTTAACAGTGTTAACCGGCGGAACTTCAGTGTATTTACCGCCATCTACTGGATTGGAGTGGGGAACGAAATTTAAATTAGTGTTCGGAATTTCAGCATGTCGTTCGTGATGAATGAGTGAGTTTAACAATAACCGTAATTCCTCCACATGTAAAAAAAAAATCATCTTTTGTTCGCATTGCCATTTGTGTTTCGATGCGATATAAAGCATAATAAACAGGTGTTCTTTTTGAAGCCACGAGTAGTCGTTGATATTTATTTACTAGTTAAATTTAGTAGTAGTAGTACCCCAGCAAATAGCATCGGCTGATATCCGTCTGTGTAAGGTCCGTATGCAGTATTGTTACTGGAAAGTACGGCAGAATTATCCTACATATCTTTAACATGAATTCATAGTTATGTAACTGGTTATATAAACCTGATTATGATAAGTAGTTCTCACTGACATTGTTTTGACAGACCACCACTTTCGGATGCACTGACCCTGTGCGGACATTTTCGGTTTTGATTGTTTAACACACAAACCATTGAAACACACATGCAAGAAGCAATACACGTACACACATGTACACATAGACATACACTGTTCACAAAGGGGCTGTTGATAGAGTATCTCCGCTGGTGACTTGGGGTGTACAGTGTCTAACTGTGGAGGGTGAAGAATAAGTTATTGTTTGACAGGCCCAGCTGTCAGCTCCACTCTCCCACACGACATGCCCTCTTCAGCCACCTGCTCACCATTCTCCTACTATGGTAACAAACTCTCTCTAGCCCACCTAAGATTACTGCAAAAACACATTGTTAATTACCATTTTGATCTGCTTCATGGAAATCTTTCCCTTTCTCATATCTCGTAGCAGGTAAACTTTTAGATCATATCTAAATCAATACTGGCTCAAACATTGTTTATTCGGTTGAGATGAATAAACAATGTCTGAGAAACATTGCTCCTGACACAGCCATGAAAAAAAAAACATCACAGTGAAGCGAGTATAGTCTATAATTTGCCCAGTGATTTGTACATTTTACTCTATTCAATTACAGTTACATTCCATCTGTAAAGTAAATTATAGTAGTATAATTACGACTGTTTATGAACCAAAGCTACTCCTTCTTTTCTCTCCCACGATCTTTATGAATAAAATCCTATATTCAAAGAAATGTTTCTTGTTCACAGTTTTATTGTAGCCATGGTTTTCAAGTCAGATTACGAACGATTAAACGTTTTCAGTCAGGCTTGTTCTGGGTCAGCACCAAGCTTTAATGAGATAAGCAATAGGCAAATATAACTATGTAGCATGGTTATGTGATGAGCTTGTCATGTTGACTGTAATTGATTGCTAGCATTTACAAGGCGATGACACTAACCGCGCTGGAAATATCATATGTGTGTAAATGTGGTCTACATAGGCAAAAGCCAAATGTGTGAACTGAGTTTGCATACATGCACTTTGTGTTTCAGGATGTGATTGGTTATTTTAAACCCACTGATCCATGAGAGAGTGGAAAAACAGATTAGTGGCTGAACAGTGACGCGTCAGAGGATGCGATTCGGGTACGAACATGCCTTGGACATGTCAGCGCAACTTCAGCATGACAGCCATTCCCTGTCAACCCAAGGCCCCCAGAGACCACTTGGCCACATAACCTATTACCTTCTTACTCCTCAAACATAATGACCATAAAAGAACATTTGTAAATGAGTCAGAATCAAAGAACTTCTAGAATCTATAGTCATGATACCCTCCCTTCGTTTGCAGCTATTTTGCTTCTAAAGTCTTCATTATTCCTTAGGATATGTATGGTATCTGTGTCACTTTCTTGTGTCTGCATTCTTGAACGGTAATAGGCTCAGGCTGTTTACATTCTGTTTTGTTTATGTCTCCCTCCGACGGGTAACTATATCTTCGTTGCTGTGAGCGTTCGCACCCCCTTTTGAATGTTGTCAAACTATTTGGTCGCTCCAGAAACCAAATCACTAAATTTGTCCTTCTCACTGACATAGGAGAAGGTCACTGGAATCCACTGCCAGATATAAGCACTGAGAGACAAGGAGAGCGGCTAACAGGCAGTATTTTTATTCAGTGGATAAAGCCTACACTGGGGCTCAGCTTTCGTCAGTGGCCCTACAGGAATCCGGACTTGGATGACAAACAAAATTAGGACCATTGCACGCATAGTTTCCGCAAAACAATTGAACACAACCCCAGCCTCACCCTGCTTATAAAATAAGTGGACAGAGTATGAATGAAAAGAATGACATGTTGATGTTTCAACATCCCAGCAATGTATTAGTCATTATATTCAGTGACATTGCTTTTGAACAAAGAATGCTCCATAAAAGCCAAGGAAAGATAATGGTTCTAAAATGACACACTAAGTATGCAAGTCCTCTGTTGTCTATGGAGTGATATATACAGTAGACAAACCTGATATCTCAACCAAGTATTATTTGGATACCCTTTTTGGATACACATGGGGGATATTTATGACCATTCGGGGTCATCAGTGCAGTTCAAAGGGTTGATTCCACTCTAATCATGTGAAGGGGAAGCAATTTGTTGGAGACACACTGGCACTGTGCATTTGGCGCAGCAGTGATACGCAGAGGTCAGACATAAACACATGATTTAGTAATAAATAAGACAAGAGAAACCAAAACAATGTGATAAAACAGCGATAACTGCTACAAACAGACCACGTATAGACAAGGAGTTCTAGAGCTGCTTGTTAGAAAGGGATGCGTGTAACACATGTGGGTGCTAACTGGGCAATGAGAACCCAAGGAGGATTTGACTCTTCCTGTATCCAACCACAAAGAATATTTTAGGACCCTCTGGACTGTCAGCTAGTGGAGGAAGAGCATGGTACACTTGTACTACTAATGCAAATTTTTTCAGGGTCCAATTAAAGTGTATTACACTGCAACTCTTACTGGGAACAGAAGCTGTAGTCAGAGGTGAGAAAGTCCTGACACCAGGGTGCCATCCAATGTGGCAGAAACGCTGACTGCTCAGGTGTCTGTTCCCTTCAGTAGTTTGAGAAGTGCTGGATGGAGCTCTGTGTGGCTAGCGGACTGAGTTTAATAGGTTGTCATGGGGTTTGTCAGCTGTTCTGTTTTTGTGGTACTTCACAGTGCAATAAGCTGCTTTAACGAGTTCACCACATGGATGGAGGCAACAGTGGTTTGTTTGCCTCACAGTGAGCAGGGTCCACTTATAAATCCTTTGACAGGCCACAGTCAGGCAGTTTAAGTTTACATAGGTGTCTGTCAGCATTAAATCCAGTTTTTCCGGAAATCCAGTGGTACCATTAAGTGATACCACTTAATGCACAATAATACGATATAAAATATCCAAGTTGAAAAAAAAAAAGACATCGTAACTAGAACCCATTTTAGGACTTTTATCTGTAGTTTCAAAGTGTATCTAGCTAGATATGTTGCATGCGGTCTGAAGATTTGTGAATGTTGTGCTTATTGATGCAACATGACAAAGCAGTTTACACCTATTAGGTCTTACCGCTTTCATGGCTTTGGCATCCTGTTTATTAACGCAAAACACAGTGTTAAATTTTCCTGTTAAACAAACACAATAGGTTTTTTTTTTCCATATCTTTTTAACATAAAATATGCCTTATTTGTTTGTTGTGTGTAAGTAAGAGGCATTTACGAACATTTAGAAGGATGCCAGTGTAGGGTGAGGCCATCGTGGCAGAGAGAGTCCGGTTCATTCCTTTGACTTAACATGACACCACTTGCACTAAGACACCGACAGCTGCATATGCACATGCTTTCCATTCTGTTTGTTGTACAGGATTATAGCATGATAAAAGGCCCCAGTGACCATACTCTACCAGAGCCTGATACACTACTGTTTCCCCCTTACTTAAAGGGCTTCTCTCAGGGCCTTACTATCATTACAAAAACACAGGTGCCCCTGTTCATTCTGAAAAAAAGATGAATGAGAACATTCAAATAATGTACATATGGAGAATTAGTAGCCCTATGCCACAAAGGAATGTGAAATGACCTAACATTGTAATATAATGTTGAGGTAGACTGGACATCATGGAACTATAAAGTAATTAATGAGATAAAGTAATTAATGAGAATCTCTGCTCTAAGTATAATTACAACTACAGCAAAGTTAATTAAATATTGTGCGTCAAACCGCAATTCCATTACCAAAACAAGTTTTTGGATCAGGCCTTCTGTTCAGCTGTAATTAGCGGAAATAGCCTGTCACTGACAGTTTAGCGCTGACGGACCAGAATGCAAACAAACATGTTTAGAACCTCAAATTACTCCAAACTTCCTTACATCGTACATCATTCAGTAATGAAAAGTGATTCTCATTATTGTTGTTGTTGTTGTTGTTGATGATGATGTTGTTGTTGTTGTTAAGACCATAAGGCCAGGTAAAATGTACCATGGGGGCTTTTCTGATGCTAGATGAATAGCTTGTATTTAAATGATACATTGTGAAATGCAAATAGTAGACTAATATTTTATGCTTAAATTGCATTTTTAAGTCAGACTTGTTACACCTTGAGCTTATGAGGGCTTATGAATGGTGCCACAGTTTTGGCCATCCTCTTCAGATGTGACAATTGTGAGAGGCAATAAGAGCACTCGTTTTCTACTCAGTGGAATCAATAACGTTTTCAAAACAGCACAATACATGTTAAAGATCAGATAGTTATTTTTTTGTTTTGTGCCTTACAACATATTATAGTGACAGTGTTGATTGTTGAGTCTTGCAAATCCTGCAGGAAAAAAATCCTCTAAAACAGTTCCTTAACTATTTCACATCCTACCAGTATTTGAATGGATCAAAATCACTGACCTCTCAACATGCTTTCAGATAATCGATAATTCCTGACATTTCAAAACACACACACACACACACACACACACACACACACACACACACACACACAAAAGAAACAAACAAAAAACTTGGCTTGATGACTGCCACAGGCATCAACCCAGCAGACTCTGAGAATGATAGACAATCATGATATTCCCTTAATGGATATCAAAGGGGATCTTAGGACCATAGGGTAATGAAGATATTAAACTAATTTTTTCAGAACCGACATATACAACCGCCTATACTTTGCATGTATTTAAAGATATACAGATAAAATAATGAGTATTCTGGTGCATTCATTTGGTTAAGCCTGCAGAATAGCCAGAGTCGATGAAATTAAACTGTAAAATCTCCATGGCAACTGTCTAATGAGACCGAACCTGTGGTGGGCCATCTCTAAACACGGGCCCTGGGGGGCCAAGCATCTGTTGCAGTCACTACAGTGACCCCACACTCGACTGAAAGCAATAACTGAGGCCATAATATTTTTCTAAGGGTCGAGAGCCAAGTATGAGAGAAGAGTGCACATTCCAGGGTTAATGCGGCCACGTTCTGGGCATTTCTTCACAAGTAGCCAAGTCCCTCTCCTCCCTCACCCAGCTGTCTCGCAATGTGCTGCTGCTTGTCACTGAGGAAAAGTGAAGCACTGTTTGCAATCACATGCAATGCACCATGACGCCCCACACCTCAGATCCACTTAACTAGACCGCTATCATCTGTTCATCTGAGGAGGAAGGCAAGCCTCCTATTAAATGTACACTTCTTACTGTGTGTCAAGAGTGAGGGCCCTTAGCTGGAATGGGTTCCATGATACGTACGTCAGGTACAACCCCCTGTACCTGAAAATGATTCTGTTGTCGAAAATGACCATTTTTAATCGGTTTAAATCGCTTCAAATGGCTACTGAAATGATTCTCGTTAATGTGAACAATTTTCTGTGAGATTTAAAGATTAAAAAAAAAAAAAAAAAAGAGGTACACATATCAAAATATTGTGCAATTATTCAGAATTATTACATGGGGAATTTGAGCCCTCTCTAAAATGATGAGGAGAGACTTTACACTTTAAGAGGGGCTCTGGGGGAGGCGTGCGGCTGCCACCACGCCGATTCTGCTGACAATGGGTTAAGGCGAGGGTCTGGTGAGTGACTCCAACACACTGCTCCCCTGAACATTAGTGTACCACAGAGGCCTCTTTGTCCTCTCACAGCCATCAGTGACCATCCATCACATTTTAACCTGACAGCCAACTGCACAGGCTCTTAATCCAGCCAGGGATGGAGGCTTGGGTTACTACAGGGTGAGGGCCATGAGTCTGCCCAACTCAGACCCTGCAACCAATACAGTGCGGGTAACGCGGTGATAGCAACACACAGCTCGGTGAAGGCGTGAGTGGGCAGACAGCCTACTTGCTTGGACGATGTCAAAGCAGAAAAAGTCCCTACACTTACGGGGTCCGAATAACTGCTGCTGTGTCAGGAACCCTAAATAAGCCAGCCTGATTCACCGGAGGATGCCGCGGAAGCCCCTAAATATTAGTGAGTGAGGTATGAGCTGAGACATGTCCTTTAGGGATTTTCAGCCTGCGCCTAAGCTAAGTCACTGCCTTAGTTCATGGACAGTGAAGGCCGTCTCTATGGTTTCAGCTCAACAGCTCACAAGTCCAATCTATATACCAGAAAAAATGTGGGCAGAAAGGGAATATTATAAGACCATACTCACATCGTATACATATGCTACAGAACACCAGCAAGTACATTTGAACATATGTGGCTATCAGGGTGGTTAGGTTTATAGGTAGACAGATAGCAAATTACTCAACACTTATGTGTTATGTCGGGTGGTATCAATTTATGAGACCACACCAACATTACACTGACAGAATTATGAACTCATATTTAATATCTCATTTATTTATTTAAAATAATCACTATTTAATTTTCACAGTTATCTTAAAAAATTTAAAGGAGCCAAAAGTTGAGTAGTCCTCCTCTAGTCATTTACTTGAGTCAGTTAACGACATCTCTTAACGACATGAAATAGACAAAATATCAGAATGTAAAAGTTTGCAGTTTAAAGTTAAGGGTAGTTTCATCTTTATTTCACCCAAAATGCAAAAGAGGTGACACCGCCCCGTTGCTATAGAGTCGGATTAGCTAATTAAGGCGGCCATCTTAGACAACGCTTTCATAGCTTCAATAATCCTTTTGATTTTCATGGCACCAAGATCATGTTCCGTGACTTTCAACAGTGGTCTGACACTCCTCCTTGAGCCAAACTGGCCCTAAATCCCCAGGAGATTGGGAATGAACAGAGATGTAAAGTTTAGATGTGCGGCAACAGCTAAACGCGGGATCAGATTTCTCTAGGCTTTGGCTATATTTAACCCAGTGATCTAACACGAGGCACAGGGTTTAAATGCCACTGCTGCAGTTGGTGTGGAGCAGTTGTCGTCCACACATCTTCCTCGGCACGAGCTCAGTTCAGGGAAGCAGAATCGCACACAGTTCAATCACGCCGTGCCGGACCTAAAACACGCAGAGAACAGTGTTAAAAGCCCGTGGAGTCTTTACACTTCATTCACATCCCTAATCGAAAGATGGAACTTTTCGAGACCAACCCGTACTTCTTTCCTGACCAACGCTTTTATGAAGGCGGCGATAACTTTTTTCCATCCCGACTGCCAGGAGGCTTTGACCAGGGCGGCTACCAGGAGCGGAGCTCCATGATGGGGCTATGTGGCGACGGGAGGCTGCTGTCAGCCGGTGTGGGGTTGGAGGAGAAAGTATCCCCTCCATCCAGCTTGGGCCTGCCCTTGTCTCCTCACCAGGAACAGCAGCATTGCCCAGGCCAGTGCCTCCCCTGGGCTTGTAAGGTATGCAAGCGGAAGTCAGTTACCATGGATCGACGGAAAGCGGCCACCCTTCGCGAGAAGAGGAGGCTGAAGAAGGTGAACGAGGCCTTCGAAGCGCTCAAGCGTAGCACGCTGATGAACCCCAACCAGAGGCTGCCCAAAGTGGAGATTCTGCGAAGCGCCATCCAGTACATTGAGAGGCTGCAAGCTCTGGTCAGTTCTCTCAACCAGCAGGAGCATGAGCAGGCCGGCCTGCACTTCAGAGCCTCTGCTCCACAGAGGGTGAGTCTACCAAGGAGGTCTGGGGTTTGAGAGCTACAGTACTGGACTATGAGACAGGTGTAGGGTGAAGTAGCACTGGACACTGGGCAGGGTCATGTCCATGGCAACCACCGGTATGTCCTTATTCAGGACATCCCATATACTCATGTTATGAGTAGACCTAGATCCACGTGGAGTGCTTCTAAAATTTGAAACACGCAGGGCATATAACACATGCCTTGTGGTTACCTTATTTTTATCTTCTGTAGACCAGGTTGGTCATTAAAAAATATGGTGAACTACTGAACAATAGCAATGACAGGTTGTCTTAAAAATGTAATCTAACAACAAATATCTATATAACAAAACATAACTCTATGTGCCTCACATTCATGACCATCGCTGTAATATTCACTGTGGAATTATCAGTGCTCAGTCTTTATAATAGGCTGTTCTTCATTCACGGCAGTGCTTTACGGCATAACTAACTAATGTTACGGCAGTCCATCACAGAAATTGCCTTATGAGAGACAGTAATATTCGTTTTAAGCATGCGAGTGTGAGGTGTAGTGTAATTTGTTATAAGTTAAAAAAAATTAAACAGCAGGAGAAACTGACACTAAGGCAGACTTCTTATATATATTTTGCTTACTGACACGCTGTTGAACCCTCCTTCTGTCAGACCCTTGGGGTGGAGTCACTGATGACTGACAGTGGTGTGTGTGTGTCTTTGTGACAGGTGTCCTCCTCCAGTGAGCAGGGCTCTGGCAGCACCTGCTGTAGCAGCCCTGAGTGGAGCAGTGCTTCAGAGCACTGTGCTCCTGCCTACAGCTCCACCCACGAGGGTAAGACCACCACACCCACCTTAACAAAACTAATAACACATCCAGAAACCATGAACTCATCAACAATGCTGGCACAAAAACAAACAAACAAACAAACAAAAAACTAAAACGGGGACCAGACCTCACGTGACTCTTCCAACGAAATACAAAAAGTGGGGATGGCATAATCTCACGGTGTAATTCAGCTAAAAGACAGCCTTTATTTAAAAAAAAAAACAAAAACTGAAAGATTGTGAAAGATCACTGAACCAAGACAATCATAAAGTCGT
>NC_044500.1:37777057-37787057 GCF_902362185.1 Chanos chanos
CATTGCACAGAATTTGATCAATGATCTACTGAGCAGTGAAAAAAGTTTCATGGTGAGATGATTCATCCTTCCCCCTTTTTATAATTTAGTGGACAATTGTATGTACGACACACTGTATTAAAAATCTGTAGCTCTGAGAGTGTTTGTTTCCCCTGGGGAAAGACTCTAGCAGTTCTCTTATGCAGTGAGCTACGTTCTTCTGGTTTTTCAAATTTTCTCTAGCACGGTTAGAGGTCCACTCACTGCTTCAGAGGCAAAGGTAAATGCAAATAAAAACAATGCCATTCAGAATGAACGTGTTCATCCAGCGGTAAAGCAGACTTATGCTGATGGGAGGAGTCTCTTCCAGGGTGACGTTGCCCAGTCCACCAGATGGGAGTGGTCACTGAACGGTTTGAATAGCGTGACAATGCACACCATGTACCACAGCCGTTTCTTTCACCATATCTGAAGCCAACTGAACACTTATGGGAGACGCTACTTCTACCCCCATCAACCAAACATAATGGAATTTTTTGTTGAGGAAACCCCACAAGATATTGGAGTAGCTGTTTCTTTCACCATATCTGAAGCCAACTGAACACTTATGGGAGACGCTGCTTCTACCCCCATCAACCAAACATAATGGAATTTCTTGTTGAAGAATCCGCATAAGATATTGGTGGAGTCTATGCCAGGGCACACTAAAGCTCCTTTGGCTACTTGTGGTGGCCCAAAGCCATACTAAGTCTCTAACTATACTACTGGCCACAAAGTCCCTCTGTATACGTTTATGTCGACTGTTATGCTCTCCCAGTGAGAGAATTTCTCAACAACATATTTTTGTGGACGACAGATTAGACATAGATCTGATTTGGTCTGGACTTGAAGTCCAGCTTTAACAACATGCAATAATTTACTTTAGGGTACTGTGGAAGGGAAAATTTCTCTACTCTGGCTAACAGTGGTTAAGGACTGGGAGACAGCTATCAGAGAACGCTTTAATGACATCCAGCCGTCGACATGGAGCAAGATGAACATGGAAAAAAAATATAATTTGTGCAGATAACGGAAGGGGAACTTACAAACACTTTCTTGTAAAATTAAACAGCAAGCATAGGGACTTTATGTGTATGCTAATGACATTTCAAACCTCATATCAACAGTGCAAATATGATTTAACATTTATACTCTATTAGTATAACACAAGGCAGTTGTCCACTGTTAAATATTACAACAGCCATTACCATAACATCAGCCTTAAGATTAATCCTGACTAAAACGCTAAGCCAATCTCCAAATGAAACTTTACCCTCCCTACTCACCTCATCCAGTCTGCGGTCGGTGCCCAAAGCCAGGACATTGTTGAACTCCCGCTCCAGAATCTGCCTGGCCTGAGAAACAGGAGATAGGGATTTGATGTAACAAGTACAGTAAAGAGGCTCTGAAAATTGGCCTGGAACTGGCAAATGAATGAGTGACGCCCTTTAACTCAGCATGTTACAGCAAAACAATATCATCAGTCCACAGGTTCTAGGATTGCTAGTTTACTGACATATTTAGTCTGTTTGTAATAGTAATCAGTTTCATTGTCTGTGACTTTAGACAGTCTTTGTCTTTAAAGGTAAGGGTCCTAGATGGAGGTAAGTAGATAAGTTCTTTGTGTGTGTGAGTGTATGTGTGTGTGTTCACACGCATGTTTATGTCTGTGATTGTGTGTTTATGTGCTGCCTGTCGCACCTGTGTGTTCTGCATAGGAATCTGCAGGATCAAGGCCAGACTGCTGTAATCAAAAGTCTCGTCTAGGGCTATGAGAGCTCCGTGAACGCCACTCTCCAGCAGGTTATTACTGTACTCCTTCAGGCCAATAGTCTGCACCCACTGAATCACCTGATCATTGGTCCATACCAGAGCGTCTGCAAAGCCACAAAACACACAGAGCATGACTTCAATTTCAGTTCTAGCCCAAATGTTTCAGCTCAGATGTCATAATAATATAAGAGAATTTCATCCAGAAAAAAAAGTGCATATTCACAGTGGTAGACATTCTAACAGCTCATTAAACCCTTAAAAGAGCTTATCATTGTTCCAAGGGATAAACATCCCCAGCATACATGAACAAGAATGAAGAATCGTGCAGCTTCAGTGCCATTACAACAATTACAACTTGACACACACACAGCCACATTCTGACTGATCGCTGAACACAGCTGGGTACTAAGATTCTCCTGTCAAGTACTGTGTGTTTGTGTGTGTGTGTCTCTGTTTAAGGCTGGAGGAGGGGAGAAAGATTATAAAAGGCTACGACAGCTGTGTCAAGTTCATGTGGCATGCTCAAGTTCACCAGGGTGCCGATTCTTTAAATGGATTTGACACCATACAGCTCAGCTGTTGACCTTACTCGATCTAGCTTAAATGAAGCAGTTCCCTCTTTTAACCACTAGATGTCCCTACCTCTTCAGAGAAAGGACGTTCCATTTGCCACTATACTACAATGGAGGCACTGTGGACTAACAGTAAAACTCACTGACATAATAAATATAAATGAACTCTAAATATACCATGTGACCATGATTTCACCTTTGATGTCATGTTGGCACTCTTCTCTCCTGCGCTCCAGTTCTTTCCTGTCATAATTGAGTCTTTTCAAGCACATGATCCCATACTGTAAACTGGCCCTGTTTACATTCAAAAACAAAACACAGACACATTGTTCTAATTCACACTTCCACATATCATTCAAATGAAAAATATCACAAGTGCTAAGCACATTCTCAATTGATAGCATAGCGTTTACCTGACTATTCAAAAATCTACTTCAAAAATGTATTTCTCATCTATCACTATAGCCTATATGACATAGTTCTATGCTAGAGCTGTAGACAGTGCAATGATAGACCATTCAGTGTAAGCACAGAGTCAAATGGAGGATAATTATAAGGTGAGATGACTAAATAGCTCATGCTTTGCTAAGCTGCTGGCCTTGCTCACCGATGGAAGCTGTCAACCATTTTGAGATGTGTTCGCAGATCCTTCTTAGTGAGGTGGTCCAACATGCGGGCGTCTACCAGACACTCCATGAAGTAGCTGCGGTACTGGGGCAGGCCAAGGCTGGGCAGCCACTCATTCCCTATCCATTCATGGTTCATATCTCCATATGCCAGTGTCTGTGCAGAATGGAGATAGGTCAAAGCTCTTCCTATCTGTCTTATTCTTCTGTCTCAATCTCTTTACTTAAAGAAATCCACAGTATTACAAGGCATTACACAAGACAAACTACCTCTTAATTAAAGACCTTATTTACAGTGAGACTAATCCCTTTAGCCAATTCCCAATGATATCCCCATCCTGTTTATCAAGGCCGGTTAAGAAAAACCTAAGATAAACAGACTCAATTTGTGTGGTAATCATTAGAGACGACACATTAGAGAGTAGACAACAAGTTTAGTGTACTTTTTTTATGTGCATTCTATGCTACTATCTAAGACACAGTCTGGGTATCTACGGAAGGAGGGTTCTGAAAGATGGTGGTGGTCTTTGTGTAGAAGCAGTAGGCCTTTTTGGTGATTTTTTGACAGCTAGAGAAGACATTGAGAAACCCTATCTCTCTCTTTCCATTCTCTCTCTCTCTCTCTCTCTCTCTCTCACCTGAGCCCAGCTGCCCTCCTCACTTTCCTGTCAGTCAGTCCCAGTGTGACAGCATATTAGTGCACAAAGGAGAGAAGGTTAGTGTTCAGCTCACACACAGCAGAGTCTCTTTAGCTCAACGTATTGCTAGCCATCACTCAAAGCACATGAAACGCATAGCAGCAGCCACAAAAAAGACTAATGTTAGGCCTCTCCTTGACCAGAAAGGAAAGACTTAAAGGCGTTAGTCTTCGAAAATACTAAAAAAAAAAAAATGCAAATAGTTGTGTCTAAAATAGAGTTAAAACACTCAAAGTAGATATAGCCTCTTGAAAAAAATACTAGCAATTCAGCTTAATCATACAAACGCAACAAACAAACAAACACATTCACGCACATGGACCAAAAACAAACAACCCCCCCCCCCCCAAAAAAACAAAAAAAAACTCAACCAGAGCCATGCAGAGATCCAGTGCAGTGATGTTGGTTAGAGGGCTGAGTTTGGGGTGGGGGGCAGAGGAAGTGTGGCATATGCATGGCACGGCAGGGGCAGGGGTGTCACCCATATGGACTAACCGCTTTGGTAGAGGTTGCCATGTTCTCCATCTCTTCGTGAGTCACCCACACATTTCCGGACGACTGCACAGAGAGGGAGCGCACACACACACGCGCACGCACGCACACGCGAACACACAGACAAACCATCGGTCACGTATAGTGTATTTAGTGGTGGTACAAGAGGGAGTGTGACAGGCTCTATATCAAGAAACAGTTCCTGGAAGTGAACATTTTTTAATTTGCATTTTGTGTTGCTTAAAGCTATGCATCATAAAGAGATCTAATCAGGATACATCTCAGTAAGCCCAAAAAGCTAAAACAAGGGCATTCGCAAACAGAGAAAAATTACAGCATCACGGAGAGTTGTACATGGCTCAATAAGACAGCTTAATTCAATAAAGAACGCAAACATAGTTAATCAAATGTACCAGTGAGGGAGAGTGAAAGGTGAGGGGAAACTCCATGAGAAAGATGCAGTTTTACTATGCGTGTAGACCCGCAGTCAGCAATGTCGTTTCACTTGTGACAGTTATAATATGGCTAAATAATTTCTTTCAGAAATTTTCTCTGGAGTTGTCTGTGAGGTAGCTTTTGTGAGGAGGGGGAAAGGGCATCTGTGAACGCAAACGGGTCCGGGTCCGGGTCCGGGTCCGGGACAATGTTCTTACTGTGCGTGAGGTGAGTGGAGCCGAGGGACTGGTGAGCGACACCATCTCCTGAATGGCCAGTCTGAGTTTCAGCCGATGCAGAGGGTTACTGATGCCAATCTCCCTTTGAATCTCTGTGTCTGATAAGGCCGACATGATAGCACCGCTCTTGACGTTGGCACGGCAGGCTGCCACGTACCAGGCTGGCATGCCCACCCACAGCTGGGAAATGTCACAGAGCATATCATCAACGGGAAAAAAAAAAAAAAAGAAATCCTATTATCATCAGTAGCAATGTGAGTCATCATTATCATCACTATAATTACCATCATCTTCATCAACATGATCACTATCATTATAATCATCTTCATAATTAGTCTCTTTCTCCTCCTCCTTCTCCTCATTAACAGTAGGAAACTCAGTGAGATGTGTGATGTACCTCCAGCCAGGAGACGACGGTAGGCCCGTCCCACTGGGCAAAAGGCAGACCTTTCCTCCTGGCGTCCTCCAGCAGCTCATGTCTTACAGAGGAAGGACAGTGAGAGAGAGAGAGAGAGAGGACACAGATCTGTGTGTAGTCTGTCTGTGCACATAACGTAAAAACTGAATCGCCTGCTCATTCACTCTCTATCATGTTTACGTAGTCATATCAAGATTGTGTCTCAGTCGAGTTCCATTTATGCCCCAGCTCTTCTTTTCAAATAACTTTTTTCATTTTAATAGTCATGGTTTATTAGGTATTTTCATTCTGTATTTGGTTTCAGTTGCCAGATAAGATTTACAAGTGAGAAAAGTTTTCAAACCTATATTATAGTTCATGTTGTGATATAAGTGAGGCTATAACATGTTATACAAATATATAATACTGAGACACAATTAAAAACACAGAATTAAGCTGCACTTCTTGCCTTGTACATTGGGATATGAACACTTTGGCCTCTTATGATTGACAGCTACAGATTATGACAGATATTGTTTATGCCACCCAGCTCAGGTCATGTGTGTGGGGTTAGGTTAACTCAGACACACACACACACACTCCCCAATTATACCTCTAGTTAGATACAGAGAGAGAGAGAGAGAGAGAGAGAGAGAGAGAGAGAGAAAGAGAGAGAGACATGGAGGGACACACTTCTTTTTCATCCTGCGATCTTTCTCCGCCTGAGTGCCCAGTTTGCCCAGGGTCATGGTGTCTCCAATGCTCATCTCAAAATCTACAATTCCAGAACAACACACAACATGTAGACCCAAGGACGTTAGAGAAAGCAATCATTTACTTAATCGCCAACAGCCATAATGCCGCTTTAAGCAGACAATCATTTTACGGCCAAATGGTCCTCATATCATATGGACAAAGGTGTGGGAGGGACTGTGGTAGAACCTGGAATGACAGGAGGTGTCATCTGTCCGTCCTTGCCCATTGGCTGATCCAGACGCCCCTTCTCCTTCTTGCCAAAGAGACGGCCAATGGAGGACTTGATGCCCTTCTTTTTGTTGCCCCTGAACAATAGGACGTTACATGGCCGTTACCTTCATTGGACTATATTGGTATTATTGCTACTCAGAGCTGGGCTATCTCTACAGAGATTTTCACATTCTTGTTCCTGAATACACATTAATGGTAATACCACTGTAATCATCCTGGACAATTACCTAATACTTACTCCTGTAAATCTCTAAAGACATCATTGGCAAAACTGTGTCTTGTTAGACATGACGGATCTTTTCTTGTCTGATGTCTAATAACTTCAATCCATCTTCATCTCTTAATTGGCAAAACTCTCTTGATTCTTATTACCGATCTGTCTGTTTTTTCATGTGCAAATTTCATGTACCAACAGGGGCAGCAGTAATTTCTAGAATCAATTTTATACAAAAGTTCTGAATTTTAATATTTTGTAGGATGCTCTTGGACCTCTTTCGGGGCTAATCAGAGGATAGGTTTATTACTGTGGGCAGTGGAGAAGAGCAGGATGACTTCCTCTTTCCTCCACTTCATCCTATCATTGATAATGATGTCCTGTCATTATATCAGGAGAGTGTCAAAAGGCAAGAGTCTACTTTTAAAGAGGCTGGCTGATGACAAGGGATACCCTCTAAAAAAGCTTAGATAAGTAACCACAGGCAATAATTATCCTTTAGAGTGATTTGCTGTGGGAAAAAAGGCCTCTAGATAAGGTGAAATTACCTTGAGGAAAAAGACAATGCAGCCACACAAAGCTCGGATGCCTCTACACCCTGTTACTGTGCGCGATACATTAATATACCATTAATATCTAAAAGCTATGCTCTTCACTGGATGTCGACGGTTCCATCGATCACTTCTGAATTATTACCTATTTATTACTGCTTCTGTTTTAGATCAGTCGTTAGTGGACGTAGGGTTGGTGGTGAGAAATGTATAATGAAATGTTTAGTGTTTACCGAGGGCTGCGGAGGCGCCTCTTCATGAATCAGAGCAAAAAACGCTGATGTGTTAGACGACAGATATTAGAGATAAAGACTCAAGTCATTTTTCATTTATGTGAGCGACTGTGTGGCAGCAGATCATAGGCAAAAAAAAAAAAAAAGAATGAATGTATGTATGAAAATAAGAAGGAGTGGCAGTTAGCAGCTCCCCCCCCCCCCCCCCCCAAGGGCGCAGAATATTAAATTAATTGACAGAGTTCCAAGAAGATCAATCACGGGGAAAAAGGGCATTAGCGAAGGGCATGCCGGGAAACCGGGCCGGGGGGGGGAGGGGGCGCGTGAAAGTTAAGTAAGGTGTACGTATGCGTGTGTGCGTTTACCCTCGTCCATCCTCAAGGCTGCCCGTCAGCTGGGCAAAGCCCATTTGCTCCAGACGTAGGCTACGCGGAGAGGAGGGAGGTGAGGTTTCACATTTGATGGTGGCTTTGTCCTCGCGAGCCTCTACTGGAGACTGGGCCACAGTAAACACATGTCAATATCCCACACTTTTTTCAATATGAACTGAGCCAATAATGCTAAATTATACCCTTACACCTGAGAAACACACATTCATCACTTCGGTGTTCATTAAACAAAATGCCAGCCCCAAACCTTCACCTCAGCCAACCATCCCACCCCACTCTCTGCAAATGGCTGTTACATATTTAATCGTCAGAAATACATTGAAGGTTTCCAACTTTAGTCTAAGATAAGTAATAGAAACTTACTATGACTTTCCTGCGGTGTTTTCTTAAATCGCTAGGCTGGTAAGCATTACGGAGAGACAAAGAAGAGATGCAAGCAACAGAGCAGACAGGCGATTAAATATTCCATTTACATATTCCACAGAGAAGTGCATTAAATCGAATGCTTAGGCAGAACTTACACTCTGTCATAATTCAAGGGATAAAAGAGAGCAAGCTGTGTGAAAACTAAAGGAGAAAGGCAGAAACGCATGCGTCCTCAAACAAAATGAAAGAACGGAAATGAGCATGAAAGTACGACCTGAGAACTTCAAACTTTAATCTTTAAAAAAAAAGAGTTGGAGAGTTCCACGGTTCATTCGCAGAGAGCTACGTCACAGTTTTCAGTGATGACCGTTCTAGATCAGGATACCAGAGTTGGGATTAGATCAGGTAAATGCCATGCAGTCAGACGCTAATTGGCATGCCAGGGTTTATAATATAAGAAATTAATAGACATGGTCAAACAATTCAAGCATGTATGTTTAGAAGAGAAAACACAGTGAGGTCATAACAATGCATGTGTTTGTATGGAGTTGTTGGAGGTTCCGTCTCACCAACGTCATGATTCCCAGCTCATGAGCAGCAGTCCGAGAGGCAAACTTGGGTGTGGAGCGTCCGCTGACAGGAGGAGAGGAGCTGGCCAGGGAGAGGGCGGTGACGGAGGTGGGGATGGAGGAACGAGGTCTGAGGGTGACGTTAAGGCCGTCCATGCTGCCACTATTCACCCGGCTCTCGATCTCATCCGCCCGCAACTCCGCCGACTCCTTCTCAACCTGGATCATCCTAAGCGGAATTAACACAGACGGAACATCACAGTCACTGCTCTCGGAAGACAGTTTTTTTTTTTTTTTTTTGCAGACTCCTTCAGAAACACTGAATAGATCTGAGTCCCTGGAAAGTCTCCAGATGGTTATGGAGGAAAAGGAGAGAAGCCAAGTTGTCCTAACACACCCTGCCTGAGGGCCTGGAGTGTTATTAGATACTTAAGGGTCAAGATAGATGTTTATTTTTACCCTGTCTGTTGTAGAAGCCACTTCGCTATGAAAAGTGTGCTTCACAGTATCACAGGATTTGTGCGGTGAGTAAATACATACGTATCATTCTCCAACACCAACAAAGTACAAATACACCAGAACTGAAAGCAATGTAACGGTAGAAGGGAACTTGTGAGCTTGAGATGGACACATTCTGAGCTAGTAAACCTGTTTCAACAGTTGGAAAAGTATTTACAACATTTGATGTATCAGGGTTGTATCCATTCTCCCCTCACCTGATCTCCTCGTTGATAGCGTCCAGTTGCTCTTGCAGCATGAGGGCCAGCGTCTGAGCGTCTGAGTGACCGCTGGGGGACAGCATGTCGGCCGAGCTGAAGATGGTCTCTCGGTCATCGTCGTCCAGGTCTGACAGCTCAGGGTCGCTTTCCATCAGATGGGAGCGACTGGCCCTCAGACTGGGTGGTTGAGATCTTTCCCAATCCTGCTCCACCATCGGTTGTATCTGTAGTACGGGCCACAGACACACACACACACACACACGTACACACACACGCGCACACACGGATACGAACAAACATGTGGGACAGATATTCATTCACAAAGACGCCGAACACCATGCTGAGAGAGACATAAATAAACAATAAGGCACAAACCATGCTTAAAAATGTCAGTTCTTATGTGATTCATTAAACAGGTGAATAAGATTAGCACTGTGTGATTATATATTACTAAAGAGGGCTTTTGTGCCAAAGAACGTCTGAAAATAACACATGACATAAGTAACTTACAGTTAACATCATGTCCAACGAAGCAAAAGTTAATAAAAAAGAGCAAGAGAAAGATATCTGAGATTGAGTGAACCACTCAGCCAACGAACACAAGGACAGTAGAATAAGACTCGCTTGAGTGAGACCATGAGTTAAGGGAATCATTTGAAATGTTGGTTATAGATTGCAGGCAGCATAAACATATGAACAGTGTTTAAACACATTTTGTGGTT
>NC_044500.1:37792057-37822057 GCF_902362185.1 Chanos chanos
ACTCCTGCTGGCACCAACATCAGTGCAACTGGGAATTCTTTTTTTTTTCCCAGTTGATGGATTCAGATAATTAAATGTTCAGGCTTGGCCTGTTTCCTCCCAGCGTGCTGCTCACAGTTTTGTGTGTTACTGTGTGTTACTGGGGGCCTTCACAACCAGGCTGCTGCCTTTACACTAATTAAACCCAAGCCATAGAGGCCTTCTCACACAAAAAAACATATCACACATTGATGAAGACGAAACAAAAGCAGAACCTATATCCGTAAACACAAGGCTTTACAAACAGAATGTCTGAAAATGTTTATCCACAGGAAAAAAAAACAAAAAACAAAAACAACAAAAAAAAAACCTCTGCATAAAACATAAATCTGCTGTCCATGATGCAAAAAAGAGTGCCACCAACACCAGCTTCCAGCTCTGTTTCACTTCAGCCAGATCTGAACTGAATGATTCTCTGCCCACATGAACTCTGAATGAACCCCGCACCCCCCCCGACACCGCGGTGCGTGGATTTCCGCGAGGTGCGTCAAACATGTCATACCTGTCGGTACAGGGACTCCTTGGTGGCCAATTCATTTTCCAGCTTGTCGTTTAGGTCATGGATAGACGTGGTTTCCCTCTGAGCCGCCAGGTAACGCTTCTCTAAGGTTGTTATTCGCTCTTCCATGTCCTCCTTCTGTGCCATTGCCTGTCAAACAGGCATATAGTAAGAGAAAAACAAAAAATACACACAGACACAAACGCACACTTCTAGGAGAAGAAAAAGCTTGACACATATAAACAATTCATGACATAGTGTGTAAAGCGGTGAAAAAAAAAGCAGAGGGTTATCCATGGAAATAAACATTACAACTCTTTTTACATGCCGGGCCTAAGAGATGGCAACAGAACGAGGACTCGTCATCCTGTCGGGAGTTAGACTCTCAGTTAGTGTCTGACAATGTTCTTCGGCAGATCTGTCTTCATTCAAAAGGAAACAGTTATCTAAACTCTTTGTAAGAGTGCTGACTGCTTTAACTGTTCTGTATAGATGAGTGGTACTTGGTGTTCATGATTAATGAAGACAAATAATAAGGATATTTTGACTATTTGGAGAAATATATTTCAATTTGGGTGGTTTCCTGGCAAAAACACTGGGCTCCAGATTTGTGGAAGATCAGAGGTAAGTAAAAATGGTTTGGGACATCAGTTGGGAACATTAACTTTTCATTATCCTCCTCCCGGCCTGATCACGCTCACCTCGCGGATGTCACGCTGGTGTTTGCTGCTGAGTTCCTCGCTCTTGAGCAGGTCTTTTCGGACCGTGGCTAACTCGCTCTCGAGCTCCGCCACGTGATTGGTCAGTGTGCCGACCCTGTCTCTGCTCTGAGTCAGCTCTTTGTTGGCCTTGTCCAGCAGCTCCTGCAGCTCCACACACCGACTAGACTCATCATGGGCATCAATGGAGCCGTTTGGCAACCTCTGTGGAGTGAACACACATGCACGTGCAGATGTGCACACACACACACACACACACACACGCGCGCGCACACACACACACACACGCAGAAATCAGAATCAGATTTACTGGCAAAGTATGTTAACACACACAAGGAATTTAGTTCCGGGCGTTGGTGTCTCTCTAGCAATATACAAACAATATACAGATTATATACAAGACAAACAATGTACATAAAGTGTGTGTGGTAGTGCATACAACAGTAATGGGCATCAAGTATGGGAATGAAATGGTGATGTATGAGTATTTGTACAGTACGGTATGTGTAGATGTGAAGCAGGGTGTAATAACTGTCTGGAGAAACAGGAGTAGATATGGCATAGCAGATGAGACTGGTCAGCTATTTATAATGGTGATGGCATGAGGACAGAAACTGCTCCTGTGTCTGGTAGTTTTGGGATAAACATATTCAACAATACATATTCAAGCCAATTTAACGCACAATGAGAACATATGGAAACAGGGAGCTGACAATATAAATATGATGGAACTCTGTAACTTTAAGACATAAAGACAACATAAAAAGCGCTCTTAAAAGTTTTGTTGAAGCTAAGCTAACAGGGACTAACATGATTTTAAACTTTCTTGGAGTCGGCTTTCACTGGAAAAAAACTGAGGAAAGGACTTGCTGATGCATAAATTACCAACAAAAGGCACAGACAGAACCTCAGTCTCACGCTATCCGGTGTTTAGCATTGTCCTCTGTCTTAAGGTTAACTGCACAGCTGAGGTGAGGAAGCTCTGGATGAACGAGAACCGTGTCTGGCTTTCAGCCGTACCTGCTGTCCTCATCTTTAGTACTAATCACCGCGTCTGACACCAACGCCTCAATGGCAACAGCAATGCTAATGAGATTGCTCCTAACAGCCGTCTGAGGTAAAGAGCGTGTGATTTTCACCACATGAAATGCTTGCTCGTAAAGCCTTACATTACACGACCCCTGAGAAAGTTAGCTTTTATACCTATCCCCGTGACCACGGGGTTATGAGAGGCCACAGGGTTGTAACAGCCATTAGAGACTGCATCAGTGAGTGTTTACCAAATGGACTGGGAGGCCAAAGAGCCATTTAAGGGCACGTATGTTTTTTGGGACTGAACCTCACGTTAAGCCCCTCCCTCCACCAGTGCTTTAGCTGCAATTCCTCTCTCTGTTAGAGATTTTAATTATCCTGACCTATAAAAAGTGGTAGGTGTGTGTTAGTGTGTTTGTGTTGGGGAAGAACTGAAGCTGTGTGGGGACCAACATTGATAGGCGGATGTTTTGATGTACTTCTCAGCCTAAAACAGAATTAATTCAGGGGTGTTAATTAAATAAACCTTCAGGGGAATGATTTTAGGAGCACAGCGGGAGACTGGACTAGAACCACGACTTTGCACATTCACGTCTCTCAACGACTCAACTAGACATTCTTCTTAAGTGTGCTTTCTCGGGTTTCATTTTTAGGATTCCTCACTCTGCTGTCAAACATGATGAAAAGACACATTTAAGAACAGTTGACGTGGTCTGAAGCAGTTTGGCACTGTTATGTCTGTTTTCCCTTTTTCCACTGTCCCAGGAGAGCTCTTGTGTCTGCACTCAGACCGACAACCTCTGTTGACAACTGAATTTATACAAGCAGATTTAATACACTAAATTAAAACACACATTACCAATTCGTACTCCAACACAGTTCTGTCCTCATCTTGACTAAATCAATTAGTCTATGTCATGATTTAGGTGGAGAATTCTAGAGTCTCCTAATACCTATAATCAGGTTTGCAGGGTGTATTAGGGCAGAGCCTTGGAGCTACAGTATAACATTTATAGGTAGGACGATCTGACAAAGCCTCTTCACGCTTCAGCCAACCCATTGCAGATATCTCAGACGCGTGAACTGCATCTGGGTACACAACCTCTTGTCTCACTAGAAAAGGTGTCAAAGTGAGAAAACAGCTTGTTAATAGCTGTCCGAGACAACCCGCAACTAACAACCCCTCTAGGATTTGATTCACAGGCCCTTGACCTACAGTTTAAAATAACAAGAAAGCAACAGACCATAGCAAACCCTTAGCGTGCAATAACATTACCCAGCAGGAGCACAGTGTGGGAGGCAATGGAGCAATGGCACAATCAGTTTGAATGATAACAGTGGTTCAGACAAGACTTACTGGTCTAGAGACTGGACCCTGACCACACAAGAAGAGGCTCCCTGACTCCACAGTGCTGTGTGACAAACTGCTCTCTAATTAGGGGAACATTAGGAGACATTTGGCTGGTACTACCACTCTCCTCAGTAAACCGCCTCTCCAAGACCAATATCCAAATCTCTCTTGGCCCTCTGTCTGCTTTATTCAAATCATCATCCACAAAAGCTTTATGGTTGCACTAAGAATTTCACTGTGTTGGTTAATGATAAAGAGATGTGTTCATTTCACAGATATAGAATTTTGGTGAGGTAAACATTGATATACAAAGACGATACGGTAATGCCTTACCATTTTTAAAGCAGGTTTTATAAATGTATTGTTGAGTTTTGATATTGTTCCTGTCTCTGGTGAATTGGAGCCAGTTAAGGTATAACTATGCAGATATATTGCTTATTTATTTATTTATTTATTTATATTTTTATCTCAGAGACTATGAGGGAAAGACTGAATGCACTGATAACACCCTTACTTAAATACAAATTCATTCAGCTGATAGCTGACTTTTATCTTACTTAATCCAACCCACACTTCCTTTAGCAGTCTCTTTATTTCATGGGAAAAAAATCAAATCCTCTAATTAGAAAAGCCAGACCTCCTGTAGCTTTCTCTGTTACCAATGGATAAGACTGACAGCCTGAAAGCAAGCAAGACTGACTCACTGGTTCAAATTGGCATTGCGTTAAATGAAACGCTTTTGAATAATGACTGCCTTGATATTATGCTAAGGATAACAAACAGTGGCCAAGCTTATATTTGGAGGCTGTTTCAGTCAGTTCACATGCATGAAAGCATAAGTCAATTTAGCTGTGAGTAGTAAAATGGAGTAGAAGGGCAAATATGTGCTCTTGGAACAAAATCAATACTGTTTATCTCCGGGTAGACTACAGCAACGCCGTCTGTGCCAATGAGAGCTTTTTCAGTTAAGGGGAACCCTTTTGGACAAGCGCCTGAGATATATAATAAATAAATAAATAAATAAATAAATAAATAAATAAACGGAGGATGAGAATGACAAATAAGAACAGCAACTAAACAATTACTCAAACGTGACATCGCGCCGCTAAACAGGCCGATGCGTCTACAGCTGAAGGTCACTCTGGAAATTGCTTCATGTAATTTCATACCTTCCACCAAGCTACTGCAGGCTTGACTTTACAGACTTAACCCTCTCAGCGAATCAAACGCAAAGAGCAAAAACAACACTCATGGAATGTACATGTTTTATATGCCGATATGTTACGACGGCGATTCAGAGACCGAGAGAGAGAGGACTGAGTATGATATCGTGTGTCAGACACACACCTTCCACGTGGGCCTGGAGCCATCCATCCTGTCCAGGGAATCTTGTCCTTCACTCTTGTCCTTCCTCTGTCTCACCATGGCCAGCTGTGGACAGCCACCAAAGGCAAACAGACAGGACAACATTAGAATGTCATTCACTAAAACAGGATTGATTGCATTGGGAAGATACCCCTTAGCCAGTTTGTGCTGAAATGTTTACAGCTTATTACAATATGCATTGCATACCATGCACTGTAGCCATCTGCCTGCGTTTACTGGCTCAATACGATGACATTCCTGTTTAGAGCGATAGAAGGATTTAAGGCTGCTGCTTTTAATGACAACAGAACATTTCCTTCTCTTTCTTAAATTGAGGAGGGAGTAAAAGGAAAGATAAGACTAGAGGAATTATACATTTTTTAAGTACTAACTTATCATCGTGCCTGAAAGCTGCTTGTTATTAAGATATTAATGAAGCACTGAGAGGCCATTTCCATTTTAGTTTAAACACAATGGACTTCATTTTCATTTAGTCATGAATATGCAAATATAAAAAGGGAAAAAAAAATTCTAAATGTAATATTATGATTTACATTTTTTAGGACTGTGTGAGATCATTTGTGTGTTCAGGGGGTGCTCTTTTTTTTTTTAAGGAGAACAGAGTATTTAGAGATGCATTAACCCAGAGAATATTAGAGCATGAGGGACATATTCCGTAATAAAGCTTTGAGGAGTGCCTGGGGTTATGACTCATAGTGTCTGAGTTTGCAATAAAGCTTACGCATACACACCCCGCTGGTCTGAAAATTGAAAAAGTTACAGTTTTAACAATGTATCAAAGTTCTTGAGAACACTTCATATTCATAAGTAACACAATGACTGCTCCAACTGACACATAGTTTAAATATGAAGAATACTGCGTGAGCAAGACAGAGAGAGAGAGAGAGAGAGAGAGAGAGAGAGAGAGAGAGAGGGTGAGATATGATGAAGGCAATGTGGAAGTATGGAGTATAGATTCTACCTCTAATTTTATCTGATGACTGCTGTACTGAGTTGCTTTACTGACCAATGAACATGTGTGCAAAAGAAAAGAACGATACTTAGAACACTGATAAACTCTCAAAAAAAATCCCCAATAAATATCCAATACAGTTACAACCACAACAAATAATGCCTCCAAACAACACCACAACAAATATCTCTCACTCAGTAATGTATACCATGAGAGAGAGAGAGAGAGAGAGAGAGAGAGAGAGAGAGAGATAATACAGATGTAGGACACGTCCTCCACTCCCATGTCCGCTGTGCTGACTCAGTAAAATGGCCCAGTCTGTGTGAGGTTGAGAAAGCTCCGCTCCAGAGAGCCTGTCCAGGTGTTTTCCTGGCCTCTCTCGGCTCACGCACAAACTGGTCATGTTTTAATCACACACCTCAGTGTAGAACAAGAGTGAGTCCACTGGCAGGCCAGGGCTAGCTCTTCTCTTAAGGCATGTCAGGTTTTATGAACAACATTACATTTACCTGCATTCACAGACCTTTCATACACTATAATAACACCAGAAAGAATATGACCCCCCCCCCCCCCCCCCCCCCCCCCCGCCAAATTTAATAAATAAATATATTCTTCTGTCATCTGCTACGCCATGTTCATTTAAAAATATACTTTTGTGTATATGTTGCTGTGTATTAAAGTTTTGGTCAGGGGAATTTTGTCAAATACTGTTTCCCAACAGAACTTCAAGCCTAATAAATGCCGAAAAAAAAGCCTGATAAAGCCATTCATAAATGTCATTTTAAGATCAGTCTTTCACTTTCAAGGTGTTCTTATAAATCTTCATAGATTGACAGCAAATATGTTAGCTTGGGTGTACAAAACAGGCCTATTAGTTTTCAAATAGGCTAATGACATGTTCACTATTTTGTTTTGTCATGTTAATTCATTAAATGTGGTTTAATTTAATGCAAATTTTTGCAATTTCATCCTGGAGATATTTTTTCTTCATTATTATTGAGTAACATTTGAGGTTCTTGAACAATACTGTTTTATTTTTCCCGAATTTCCCCAAGATTAAAATGATCTCCTTTTGCAAACCTTTTAAAATTCATTAGTCGCAATGATATTGTTTCTTTCTTGCTTGCCTGTTTAATTGTTTGCTCTGTGCCAGCCTTTATTATTGTTATTATTATTTTGATCTCTTATCAGAGATCAACACAAGTGACCTGATCTTGATGGATGAGAGAAACAGTAGACCCATTCATGATTTAAAAAAACAAAACAAAAAACAACAAAATCACGAATTTCATTCACTGTCTTTTTGTGTTTTCACTAAATACAATATTCAAAATTTATTCTGTTTAACAGCAGTTCACACACCCATGCAAGATGCAGAACACTAAATCCAAAATGCCTCTCGGGTGTCTAAGAGACTATGAATAGAGAAGACTAGCAAATGGTAATCACGACTTTGCGTGGACTTCAGCATCTCTTAAGCAGACGGCAACACTTCAGTTACATTTACGTGTCACGCCCACGTCCTTCAGCATTATTTAAAAAAAAACGTCTGTGAATACAGATTCATTCAATCACGTCTAGAAAACTGATATTGAGAAACGCAGCCGTAAGACATAACAAGGAACCAAGACAAGGCCATTTGAGATGATTACCTGGGCTAAACATGGGAGAATGTGCTGTGTAATGAATGATGGAATATACCTTTGGATTTGAACCTGGTAAACTCATATCCCACTCATATCCCAACTGTGGGCTACGGGCAGTGAAGCTCTAAAGTAGTGCCGAATGCTGACAGAGCTTTAAAGCGTACTGTCACGTGCCTGTCTGTAATATCAAACGACTAAGCTCTCACCACATACATTGTCTCACATCAAACTGTCCACAGGGATTAGTGAGGAAATCAGCATTTCATTTCAGCCGATTTCAGATCCATGATTCCTCAGGAGGACAGGAAAATACCCATACATCCTCACTCAGACAGCATGCAAGCCCACGGAAACCGTTTTCTTTTTCCTTTAAAGGAACCAGAATACATGTAAAGAACATAGATAGTATGAAATAAAATCAAAATAGTACACACACACACACACACAGACACACACACACACACACATACACACACACACAGACACACACACACACACACACACACACACACACACACACAATTTTACTTCCTGCTTTTTTATTTATTCATTTTTGCTCTATTTTATAAAGTCATTGGGTTTGCTCATTATCTTTTCTTGTGTATGTAACCACACCACAGATATGGTATAAAAACTTGATAGCACCAAAATATATCTTAAAAAATGGAAAAGCAAAGTAAAAGTCTGCACCACACAGCATTTCCCCATCCTCTTTCAAAGGCAAACACCCAGACAGTTAAAATCCCATGTTTTGTCTCCAATGAACTCCACTATCTTTAAAAACAAACACCCAAATGCCTCGCCACAAACACTTTGAAGTCAAGTCAAATTCACTGAGAAAAAAAGAAAAAAAGAAAAACACAAACAAACAAAAAAAACCAGTCCTCTTATTCAACAACCAAGCACAAAAAAAGTCTAAATACAAAGAATCAGTCAAACAGAACGTCAACACACAATACCTCTTGGTGTGTCCCAACACACACAAACAAATGAACAAACTAAAAACTAAGAAGTAGGACAAAATAAGTCTAAAAAAAAACACACCAACAGCACAGAAATTTCTCGTTCTTATTTCACTATCTTTATTTCATTTGGTGCTGTTTCACACAGTTGCACTCTTTAGTATAAATGGAGAATCACCCCCCGAAAAAACCCCCAAAAAACCCCAAAATCGTGACAGTTCATTCTAAAATATTCAGAGTTCTCCTGGAATAGCGCTTTGTTTTCCCAGCGGGAGACCATACTGAACAGGACATGCACGTCGTCAAGGTACCAGACTCATTAACAGAGTTAAATTTCACTAAAATGATGACCTCGCTTTTTTGTAAACTCTAATTATGCCAGCTAATTATACGGTGCGGTTAATTGCTTTTCAACAATTGTGGAAATTTGCCGAGTATGTTTATTTGATACCTGAGCTGCCGAGAAGATCGATCTTACTGAATCACAACAGGAGGCGTGTTCACTCCAAAGACGCTAGAAAGATCACTGTTTGAAAACACTTAAAGCATATATGCATACATAAATGCACGCACATAAACACAGATGCAAAAACGCAGGCTTTACCTCCTGAGTGGTCGCTGACAGTTGTCCCTCTAACGTAGTTACTCTTTCCAGTGCCACCCGCAACCTCTCACGAACCTGAAAGGATCACGACACAAAATGCATGAGCAAAAATCACACACTTACACACATCAGCAAAACAATCAATTAATCACCTCTCACTGGGTCCTGTTCATCCATGTTCACATTAGAAACATGAAAATACAAAAGATACCCATCAGTACAGAGTCATGTCTAGATTGATATGGAGAATATGAGGATTGATGGTAAAGATGAAAGGTAATCACCTTCTCATCCAAGGCTTTGTGATGCTCGAAGAGAGATTTGAGGGCCTTGAGCACCTCAACCTCACTGGACACTCCGGATGGGGGCGGGGCTTGTCTTTTAACTACAGTCATCCTGAGTGATCGCTCGTGACGAGAGACCAGGCACTCTAAATGCTCCAAAAGCAGCTGGAAAGACAGAAAGATACAACAACAATAATAATAATAATAATAATAATAATAATGCTGATGATGCTGAGCGTAATAAAGCTCAACATGTGCATAAGCATTGACTGTTGCATGTGCAGCAACACATCGAGATTCTTTAGAAGGTGCCAAGTTACAAAGTCATGTTGAGTCCATACGGAGCCAGACAGAAGCTCACCCTGGTGTTATTCCTCTCAGCCTTAAGCTCGGAGATCTCTTCCTCTTTCTCCAACAGCTGCTCCCGGCAAACATTCAGCTCCTTGGTCAGTGTAGCAAACTCCTGTGGAGAGAAGGAAAGCAACCATTTACCTGCAAGACAATGTGAAGAAAAAGACTGACTCCCGACAGAAAAAAACAGACAATGAGGACATAGTCATTGCCAGCACCACTGGAAAAAGTTGATATAACATCACTGAAAATTTAAGAGGTACATTTCTTTAATGTGCCCCATTTCTAATTACATACTTGCATGTATCGTGTTAGTATTGATGTGACCCCTTTTGTACATGTGACAACAATGATTTTTACAATTAAGAACTGTTTACACGGGTACATATCTGGAGTATTTTTAATCAAAATGCCTTTTATGAAACCCTTTCAACAAAACAAAAGAAAACGCAATAATGTATCCAAAAATTGGACAGAACTGGGAAGAAGACTCTAATACCAAGACGCGACGACCCATGTACTGTAACGTGTCCTCCCAACGAGTGTCGCCATTTTGTACCTATGTCCTGTTGTATGTCATGCTTTACTACAGAAGACTGATGGCTGTGGCCTGTTTCCTGGCTCTCTGACAGTCCACAGTTCTAGCAGCGCTAAGACTACAGATCTGCATATTACAAAGGCTTAAAACAGAAAGCGAAAGTCCTAAAATCAAAACAATGAACACAGCTGTCCATCGTTAGGGGCTGTGCTTAAGGATGTTAACCTCTGCTTCCACACAACAATGGGAATGCCCGTTGAAACACTCCCTGAATAAATTGTAATGGATAATACTGGTCAAATGGATTTCCCAGACAACAACATGGTAAGAAGGGGCATTTCACTGCTCTGCATAAGAAATGTTTCCCTCATTATGTCCTCGAATCTTCTAATCTCTCTGTTTTGACACTAAAGAAAAAAAACAATACAATACGAAGCAAAACAAAACAAAACAGACGAAGGTTTTGTGATGCTAAATACAGGCGTCCTCTGAGGACTGTGACTGGTTGTCTTCTCTGTGGAGTTTTGTCAAGTGGCACACATCATTAGCGGTAAGATTCAGGGAAGGCCTCTAGGATGGTTCTACTGTTTGTACGGAAAGGCATCTTTGAAACGTTGGCGTGAAACGAGGACATCTCCGACACACACTCACAACTAAAATTCTGAAGCCTAAAAGGTTTTCAAAGGACTCGCACAATATTAATGAAGGACACATCTTTAAAGCAGCGAGTGTGACAGACACAAAGCTAACACACCGGAGAAAAGAAAAGAGGTGGAACATGAGTATTAAAGTGAACTGGAGTAAAAGCAAAGACTTTAAAGCAGACCTCCTAGTCCTCTTTTCTTTTCTATAGCCACCGTTCTGTGTGGGAGCTTCTCTACTATGCTAATGAATCAATGCATTTCCAATAAGGACAGGACCACACAGCTAGCACTCTGCCTTGTTACTGTGTTGTTACTACTACGGAATGCTGCTGGCTGCAAATGGTTGACACGCTCAACTGTTACTGAACAAGAAAGCTTTTGAAAGGTCACACACGATGTCCATGCTCTACCTTCTCCTTTCATAACCACATTACCAAAGTGAACTTTGAAGAACTACGAGAGGAGAAAGTGGCGGGAAGGGGGGGGGAAGGGAAAAATGGGTCAGTGCATTCATTTTTTTTTATACACAGGGGCAAAGCAATAGACAGGAGAATAGTTCAAATTCAGGAACAGATGTTGTATCTGTCTTTTTCAATCATTGCAAATACCTTAAAAAATCAACAGCCCTCCTCATACTCTGCTTCTCACTGTCATATGCAAGGAAAAACCTCACACCAGGGAAAAAAAAAAAAAAAAAGCAATTCTATGAGACATTGCTTCATAAATGCTCGGGAATAAACAACAGGGAATTGAAAACATGAAAACGGGCATGTTCAGTTAGATTAATTTCTTTATTCCATCAAGCGAAAAAACAGCGTCTTCCCTATTCATTCATTCAGTCATATATGACGACGTTCCATATGCTTTGAAGGCGTCAGCTTATTTCTGTTCTGATATTTATGAGCATGACGATGTAAAAATCCTTCTGAGGTTGCATCATTAGGACTGTACATTCCAGCTCAGGTTGGCATGACTACTATCAGCAGATGTTAGTTTTCTCTTCAGTTCATCGGATATGTTCCCCAACTCTTACACAGTTGTTCTAAAACTGAACTCAGATGGCTTGAGAAAAAAAGGACAAAAAGCCAAAAAAAAATCTCATATAACGTTAGAAAAATTATTTTCATGTTTCAAGTTAAGCCCGTAAGTCTCAGTGAATACTTCCACTGCCCACGAAAGGAGGATCATGGCTCGGAGCACCGCTGTCACTGCGGATAAATGGTATCCCTACAGTATCAGAGTCCAACAGTTTGTATACTGTTCTCTGCTCCCCTTAGCACACGTCTGACTAGGCTAAGTTCTCCATGTGACTACAATCTGGTTCACAGTCTATGCTCTCCTTTGTGGAAAGAGGTCACAATGGTTTGATAACGCCAGGTGAAGACTCGTCATGAAGAGCACTGATTTGATACGGTGATTTTGGTGAGGAACGAGCTGATGAAGTGTTTGTAATCGGGAGGAGAGTCAGGAAGGAGAGAAGGTTACAGCAGGGATTCACCAGAGTATTCCTCTGATCGCACCTCTCAGTATGTTGGAAACATGGAAGCATCGAGGTAAAGTTATAAGATCAAACACAGTTAGCATGCCACTGGTGACCAGGTAGAACTGGTCCGAGAACGTCTATCAAAGGCTATGTTAGAACTTGATAGGTTGTCCCAGGCTGATTGTTAACCATATAGCAAAGCATAGTACAAAAAGATGATCCATAATGCAGTAGTACAAGTAACTTTACTCTGCTTTTCAAAACCTAGTCAGACTGTGCAACATCTATCTGAGACTGTCGTGACGCACCCAAGTAACAGCAAAAATCAAAACACACAATTATCACCACCCAACAGTACCAGCACACTGATAGGCAAAGTGTCACCCCTGGTCGATCACGACAACCGTGCTATGCATATGCATATTTGCAAGCAGACCTGTTTCTCTCACACTTACGCTTAGTCAGAACACCAAGCTCAAAGTTAATATAGTTAGAAAAATAAAAACTATATATATACATCTGTAAAAAAACCAAAAAACAAAAAAAACAATGGTGCAGAATGAGCTTGTCTGTTAATTACACAACACAAGGCCTATTCGTTCTTCATGCAACACACTGTAATGTGGGCTGTTACACGACATGTAGGCCTCTATCTGTGTCAGAAACATGCCTGAGGAAAACATGTGTGTAATAATTATTTCTTAGGAAAATTAATTCCATGGAGTCTTGACAGTTTAAGGATGTTTTTACCCTGAACAGCTTAATTTGATATTCTGGTATCCTATATACCTTCCTCACCCGTGTCATACTTCTCACCATTGAGTCGCACGGAATGTCAATTATCAGCAAAGCTCAATTTTCCTCCTGGTTGTCAAGACTGACGCGAATCTCACAGTGAGAGGTTACTGAACATGTACAAAACAGCAAGGGTTTTTACTGTCAGTTCGATGCAATTTGTAATCTAAGGTTTAGGACTCGACTGTAAATTCAGATTCATGATTTAATGTGATCTTAACAAAATGTAACGAAACAGAAACAGTATGTGGCTTAGACTGTGCATGGTTTCAGCATTAGGTTATGAGATGACAGCCCTTATAAACGTATTGGTCATGTTCTCCAAAAATCAGCCCCTGGAGCTGAGTCACAGAGAATATCAATACCACAAAAATACCTCTACATATCTGCAAAAGTAAACAAACCATCTAAGCACTATATTTAGGTGCATACTTCGAAACACAGCATACACAAAATTCTCCCTGACAGCTATAAATATCAAATACAAACAAACGGGGTATTCTCACCTTACAGCAACATGTCTGGTGTACAAACAAGAAAATATAAGAGGCAAAAATGTGCAGCTTTGCAGCAAAAAAAAAGAAAAAAAAGAAAAAGAAGAATTTCTTGTGAGACTGTTTGTGGTTGCTGAGCTAAGACACTTTTAGGGATTTCTTTCTGCTTCTTCTTCTAAAAGCGGCAGGCTTAGAGGAATGAAAGCAATACGGCAGACTGTGGCATCCCTGAGCTGAGGATTTGGCCCTGCTGTAGGCTTTAAGCAGCCCCAAAGAATGGCACTGTATGTTTCATCTGAAACCCCCTCAAACGGCTGTATTTCAAAATGACACTGTAGTCAAGATACATTTATCATAACAGAAAGATTATATGATGTTCTCATTAAAATCTACGAAACCCTGCGACCTAGAAGTCTCATGGTTTGCAGGTGAGGTGGGGAAAGTAAAAAACAACAACAACAAAAAAACCCTGGATGCGAAGGATAAATTCCTGATAGGTGCATATACCTGTGTTTAGTGGCGCGTTAAGCCATTCGACATTGGTGTATTGCGTCGGTCGACTGAATCTCAATGGGCCGCTATCTGGGCTGTACTCACCTTTCATGCCAAAACAAAAGCTATCTTTTATTTGTCTATCCTGAAGTTTGCACAGTTGTGTTGTTTTTGTTGCCTAGGATGAGACGAAGAATAGAGGGAGGTGGTGACGTGGAGTGTGTCGGGGTGAGCAGAAGCATGTCTACAAGCAGCACACATCTGTTCATTTGGATGAAGCCAAAACTGCCGGAAGCTTTCAGACACTTCTCGCTGAGACAGACTCAACTGTACCCCAGTGGAGTTTTCCACTTTCCAAACTGCAAAAATAACTAGACAGATTTGCACACTGTAGCTAATACAGGAAGCTCCGGCTCAAAATTCAGCATTGCGTATGTGTGTGTGTGTGTGTGTGTGTTTTGCCTAAAATGGATGGTCTTTCGGTATTTTGTTACACAAGTGCTGGATGCTGTTTGCGTTGTTCTTTCCTAAATATGTATTAGTCGTTTGATATTAGTGAGTGGGTTAAATTCATGGTTGGTTTTCTGTGCCTACATTTGATCAAAAGAAGAAGGGAAATTCTCAAGGTCCTTCTATAAAAAATAATATGTCTGAGAGTTCGAATAGAAAAGTGCCAAAAACACAGATATAACTGTCAAAGCTGTCATGTACACCAGGTGAATTAAATTTGAGTATAAACTCCCATTTCACTTGTTTTATTGGCTAATTGAAACAAGCACATAAAAACATACAGCTACAGTGTTGATTTATCTTGGATTATACAGCTTAATTTCCCTCATGTTGTGATTTACAGCATTAATTTCACAATCTTTCAATTGACAATTTTAAAGCTGTTGCTTATAGTGCTTAAGAAACTTAAAAGTGCAGAGATGGGATTTATCGATTTTACTTGGCATCAGAATTCCACAGAATTCTAAATTAAATTTCTGAGCAGAAAGATCAAAAAGAGATAGTCTTTTGCTAATCTATCAATAAAGTAGCATTTCATTGCACCTTAACACTAAGGATCTACTTTCACAAGCTATTTATTTATCGGCAGCTAAGTCAGATGTATCTGCCATTAGCTTATTTACATGCTAATGAAGCAGTCAGACTAATCTGCTATTTATGTTATGGTACTATATAACAGAAATTTTTTTTTCACACGTCTTAACACATCATCTTTCCCTTCAGATTATTCTCATTAACACAGTGAGAACAGTGGGTGCTGTGTCATAGTCACTCTCATACTGGGATGATAATAACTGCATGGCTCCTATGTACTTTTGGCTCAACCACAGGGGTAGGGTTAGTAGGCCAGACCCTGACTGATCCCCACAGCACAGCTGTGCCTGTTCATCTCTCACTGGGCCCAGCGCGATGGCTGTATTTTAGGGACAAACGTAGCCCACATTTGCCTGGGCTCAATTAGCTGATAATGGATTGCTTCATTTTAAACATGGCGTCGCTCTCTTGGGATCAAGCCAGATTAGGACCACGTGTCCTTGTGCCACGGCTCAGGCGACTGGGCGGCGGTCCTGCCGTGGGCCGGCTCTGGATGGGTTTTGTTTCCAGAGAGCCGTAACGTGACCCAGTGGCCGTGGGAGAGGTGAAGAAGGTTTACCTTCGGTACGTGGAGGAGGGCGCTACGTGGGCACGCGTCCTATATTTCACTCTGGCTGACTTTCACCAAGTCTACAGCTCGTCCTACGTCTCGGTCCCTCTTTACTGGGAGAGGACGAAGATGAGTGTGTCCTTTGTTTCCCAAAGGCGTAGTATGCCAACACAGAACACAAACCACAGTAAGAAACAGCAATAAAACCTGAGTGTTGCAAACGGCAACACAGATACAGGGATTTGACGTCATCGGTGTGCTGAAAGCATAACAGCCATGGTTACATCCATTTGTGCAACAGTTTTGTATCGAAAACGAACACTGAGGCTCTGTAGTCCTTGGCTCAGGTCATGTTACATCTGTAGTGAACCACGGATTTTTTCTCACCTCAGTGCTTAGAAACAAAGTTTTTGTTTGTTTGTTTGTTTCCAGAGTGATGTCAAATCACACAGACTGCATACTCTTTAGAAAAGGAGAACATTCCACACTGTTTGTGCTTTTGGTCATTAAGAATAACATTAATCATAATCTTTAGCCAATGCACTTTTTCTTTTTCATTTCTCACTCCGGGAAAATATATGCACTGTTCTTATCATGTGGCGCTTGTATGCTTTAAACGGTTGGACGCTATAAGAGCCTCAATGGCAATACTGACTGAGTGACCATTTTAAGTGATAACAAAGTGCTTACTGTCATTACTCAGACCATAGATTATATTGGAATATATGAACCCACATAAACAAATAAAGTTTAATCTCTATAAAGTTTAATCTCAAGGTTTCCTTAAGTGGGAACTTGTTCTTTTCTTATGTCAAAGTGACCATGCATTAATCTGAAAAAGGTAAGAGCAGTCTGGGTGTCATTTTGTAGCGATCATGCTGAAATAGTGTACTCAAGCACCAATCTCATTGTTCAAGTTTTCTTTCCTTACACTGATTTTCTGAAGGAAGAACACTAGCTGGTGTTTAAGTTTAGTCTTCCTGCAGACATTTTCTTGAAAGAACCTTAAGTAAAATGCACTGATGGTTAGATTTGTTTCACTCATTGTCATGGAGAAGAGTCTTAAATTAACTCTTGAATGAGTTTACTGTGCTTACACTCATTTTCTAAAAGAAGAACCTTAAATTAAACGATATTGAAAATGAGTTTTTCTTGAGGAGCTTTGTGGCTGATGTATCAAACTTACACTTTTTTTTTTTTCAAAAAGTTTAATTTTTTCGTCTTAAATTTGAATATGCTTAAATTAAAAAGAAAGGAAAACTTTAGGTCTGGGTTGGTTCAACTGTCTTTCATGCCAAGCTGTGACACAAACCGTGATGCAGCCATGGACCAAAAACCAAGGCACAGACCAAATCAAGAAAAGGGTGAACCCGTACACTTCTAATAACAACCATGTAATCCTGAGTACAATGTACTGCAACATGGTTAAACCAGATTGGAAATAAAACCAAATACCTCCACAACTTTCCATTGGTCTTAACACAACATATGGGCAGAAATTCATGCCAGCTCAGATACAGTTCGTTCCTGAGTTTGGGTGAAACGGTAGCAAAAAGAAAAAATAGAAAATAAAAAAAAAAGTGATGTCAAGCCATGTTCAATCAACAAGCAGCACCAGATGGTTCCACTGAGTAACCAGTGTGATGGAAATGGCATGTTTACGCAAATCTCTCATGTTTACCCTGCTATATGTGTATTAGGATGTCACCTTCCTTCATAATGTATCACTCCCACAGCTTCTGAGCAACAAAAGCCCACTCACAGGTCGGAATAACTTCCGTGGAGCCTGAGAGAGTGTTGTAGCACTACTGTGTCAGTGCCCATATAAAAATACTTCAGATATCCAGGAGCGCTGATGTAAATGCCAACCCTCCACAAGGAGGTTGAGATTTAAATAAAAAGTGATACAAAGTATAAATGGAAATCACAAGCACCGTCCCTCTGTGTGTGTGTGTGTGTGTGTGTGTGTGTGTAAATATGATGCACTAAAAGAATTTGCTTATTGACTTTCAGTCACGAGCATTTGATCAGTTGCATTGAGCGCTGTGTCTCACTGCATTATTATAAATAGTACACGGAAGAATGAGCAGTAATCAGAGAACATTACCAATGTTCGATTATGCATTTGTAAACAGATACATTGGGAACACCATGCTAAGCATATTTAAAATCATATCAGGTTTGTCACTATGAAACCCCATTCAGTGTCAGAATTTCTCTTTGAACTCACACACACTTCAGAAGTGTTTGGAGACCAAGAGAAACAAGCGGTTCTGGTATTCAGCAACTAGAAGTGGAGAAACTTCATCCTATTAGTTTGCTGTATGATGCGAAAACAGTGAGGGTGAATGGCAAAACAGTCATACACACCCCCATCTAATCTCTCTCAGCACCTTAAGGGCCAAAGCTCTGTTCACAGGTGGAGGCTTACACAATAGGTCAACTTCTGCATTTCTGATTGGTACAGTCACTGCAACTCCTACATCTCCTGGAATCTGTTAGCACTTTCCACTGTCACAGCAGCGACACTTCACCGGAAACCTTTTGCTCTCTAAGACAGGGAGTTTTGTCTCGCGTCATTAAAGACCTCCATTACTTTAGGCTGAGGGAGCTGCTATTTTCAGTTACTTGGCCGTTTTATTCACACAAACAAAAAAGAATTTATTTCAGAAAGTCTGATAAACAATTATATCTGACTTTATCTGTATCTATATTTCACTATTTTCTGGCTTTTGAAATTAATTTGAAGAAACTCTCCAAATCCTCTGGTCCTCAATTTTATAACAGTAGATAGGCAATACCTCCCCAGAGCCCATTTAATAATATCAACACTGAAACCTGGAAAAGGAGCGGTCATATCATGGGGCAGAAATTATGAGTCAGCCATACAGAAATGAGTAAATAATAACTAAGAGCAGAGTAAATTACTGAGAGGACAGTAAAAAGTAAAAATGCTGATTTAAATGGAAATGGATTGAAATATACAGTAGTATACATTAACTGAGGCATGACACAAAGGTTGGCTCTAACAGGGCTCACTGTTAAAGTGTCATTCCTCGGTGATAAACACCCAAAGGGAGCTGAGCTGAGGTGGAGAGAGAAAAAAAGAGAAAGAGAGAGAGAGGGAGAGCCTTAGCAGAGAGGAGGACATGTGCTCTCAATCTGAGCGGTAACAAAGGCAGATGCTGAAAAGGTGCTGACAGCTGTGGTTACCGCCTCTCCCCAAAGGCCAGGCCTCAGAACTGGTGAGCTGCAGCCAGCCGCACTGATGCTCACCGTGTCGATCAGGGTCACTGAGAATCCATCCAGACGAGCTGTGCGGAACACAGGGACTCAGCAGAGATGTGGGTGAAGTCACTCTATAAAATGTGTCCTACACAGGCCACGGAAAGCTAGCTTGTCGAGGGGGATCGTAGGATAAGCAGGTCAGTGCGTTAAGTTACGGTTATATTGGACCAAACATTCAATGGAGACGCGGTGCTCTGATAAGCCAAACAATGAAATGGGATGTTTCCACGTGCTGAATGTAGAATGAGTTTTTTTTTTTTTTAAGTTGGTGATTGTTTCTTAGGTACTTTATGACGATGCTGTAGTTACTAAAGAACTTTCAAAAGAGTTCTGAGTGAAGGCTCATTTTGATGACATGAATTTTACTGCAGAGTTGAGGAAAAAAAAAAAATGTCTGCGACGGTGACAAGTGAGCGTAGAGCAGAACATCAGAGCTGTCTGAAACATTAGAGACAAGGAATGAGTGTATGCAGAGCTGACAAATTGATGTCAGATCCCAAAACTTCCCAAAGTTTCTCTTCAACTCATCTCCCCTTGCTTCCTCTCTGGAGCTTGGCCCAAAATAACCTACCATTCATGTATTCCACATTAAACAGTAAAAAAAAACAAAAAAAACAAGACCCCACTTTCTAGAAACAAGCTCTGAGTTCTTTCTCTCTCTCATTCTCTCTCTCTCTCTCTCCCTCTATCTCTCACTCTCTCTTTGTCTCTCTCTCTTTGTCTCTTTCTTTCTCCCTCTCTGGGGATTTCTGTCAACAAAATAAGCTGAGTGCAGAGCTACAGTCTAACTGGAACAGTGAAGATATGCTTTGCTTCATATCTCTTTGCAGGGTGACACTGAGTATCCATGTATGAGTGTGAATGGAAGACAAAAACTATGCACAGTGAACATACACTCTTCAACACCACAGAGAGACTTAAGTAGCCAAAACCAGCAGAGGCAAGCTTGGCTTTAATCAGCAATAACTCACTGACATGTTGGACATGAAACCACTGGAAGACTGCCACAGAGCTCAGACTAAATGTAGGTCTCTGCGTGTGCGGAGAGAGAAGCTGCGGGTAGCGACGGAAAATGCTTGTTTAAAAGTGGCGGAGCGGTGGGAATAATAGCGTCAAATGTCAGGATTCATACAGGGGCACAGTGGCATAGCACAAACGAAAAGGAAATATTGACGGAAACAATGCTTCGATAACATGCTTACATGTTAAAGTGCATCACACACAGCTTGACACGCTCCATAAAAGTCCTTCACTAAGGCTGAAATAGAAGCCCTGTGTACTTGACTATATCATATCTGGAAATATATATGATGTTCTGTACGAGCTGTGTGTTTCAGAAGGCGCTGAGGAGCCGGTCGCCAGAGAAACAAGCAGTTTTCATTCGGCGTCATCAACGTTCAACGCGTCGCTTCTAAATTCATACTCTTTATCTGACGTCACTGAGCTGAGACAAGCATGTAGCCTCAGAAAGTACACTTCTCACAAGTTTTCAAACACCTGCAGAGAACCTGTCTGCGCGTGTTTCCACTGCCCTTACTGCATTTCACTGACAAGCTGAATCATTCAAGAACCATTACAATCCATTCAGTAAAGCATGGCACATACAGGCCTACAGAGACTCTCTCTCTCTATATGCATATATATATATATATATATATATATATATATATATACACACACACATAACCTGTATTTCAGAGAGTTGTCCGCAAGATAATTCCTACAGCTAGAGAGCGAATTCTCAGCAACTGTCAGGAAAGGTAAATAATAACAACCATCGGTTCATAAACACAAATCAAACTAGTAATCAGATGTTCCAGAAGACACAAACGTCCCTCTCCTACCTGATACATGTATGTGTTAAAGTGGATTCCATTCTGTAGATGGATCTTCACAGAGGTTGGGTTCATGTTGAAAGAATCATATCAAAATCTGGCTCGGATCTGCGAGCCTTCACTACTTGCCCCGTTTAAAGGAAAGAGGGGAGAGAGAGAGTGAAAGAGAGACAGAGAGAGAGAGAGAGAGAGAGAGAGAGAGAGAACACAAGAGACGGAAAGAGAATGCAGCACTTTCCCTCTGTTTCTAAATCCCTGACAGATGACAGTAAGCTACAGAATAAATTAAATTCCTGGGCTGAATCAGTGCCATCCAGGCAGCCGAGCAAAACTCTGCAGACTGAAAGTCAGTCCTTTACACACTCTCTGCTCCACTGGCCAAAAACAGGGGGTGGGGGGTGAGAGAGAGACACAGAGAGAGAGAGAGAGAGAGAGAGAAAGAGAAAGAGCAGTAGGGGCAGACAGGCAGTACAGGCGGTAAGGGAGAGAGAGAGAAAAAGAGAGAGAGAGAGAGAGAGAGAGAGAGATCGTTTCAAATGGGCATAAGCTGGTAGGTAATGCGTGTATCTGCTGGATGTTGGTAGAGGAGATGTGAACATAGAGAGAGAGAGAGAGAGAGAGAGAGAGAGTGAGGGAGGAGGAATTCAGATATGGGGTTTTGACCACCTGTTTACATTGATTTTTCCTGGAACACATCAACCGTCCCAAGAATGCTACCATGTAACCCTGCCTCAGTCAACACATCCATAGAAAGGAGCCTCTCGGGCCATTCTGAACATCTAAACATATTCATCCAACACAGAAAGTAATTTACTACAGTTAAAAAAAAAAGACAAACAACCATGCAAATGGACACAAACAGCCGTGAAACCATGCGGTGTGTGACGCTGACTGATAAACGTTTTCCCCTCAGTCTTTTCCGGAAAGCAGGAGCACTTACCAATGAGGAAAGACATCCATGACTGGGGCTCTGTGACGGATAACCGTGTAGCTTCTCTTCTCAAAACGAAAACTGCATTCTGCTCATTACAATATGATTTCTAAGTCTAACACAAAGACCAAAAAAAAAAAAAAAACTGCATTCTGCAATAAACTGTTGGGCTAAACTGTATTTTCTGTTATGCGCAAACTTTCTCCTGTGTAATGGTGAGACTTTTCTTTCAAATATGGGATAAAGAATTTGAATCTGTGTCACAAGGGCAGGTACACATGCTTATTTGTGCTGCATTCATCATTATCATTTGTCTGCATTCTGACCTATTTTATCACCAATCCAGTGAGACAGGCAGATCCTCCTTTCAAAGATGTCTGAATAACCCTGATCTCTAACGGTAAAATGGTATAAATAACATAGCGATTCTCTCTGTCTTCTCCATTCCCCTTGGGTAAACTCTCTCTCTCTCTCTCTCTCTCTCTCTCTCTCTCCCTCTCTCGTCTCTTTCATTCTTTCTCCCTATCTGTCTCTTACACACATACCACATGTACACACAGACACAGACACACATGCGCGCACACACACACACACACACACACACACACACACACACCCCTTTAAACACAGTGATTCTCAACATTTTTTCACAACAGATATAATACAGGAAAAGACACAACATTAAGGAAAGAGAGAAACACCACCCGGCTCTTTGGAAAAATGGAAGAGAAAAAAAAAAACCCCAAAACGAACAAACAAACAAACAAACAAACAAACAAAACGCAGCGGTGACACAGGCATTAACACACGTGAACATGTGACCACACATTTCCACACAAATAATCCAATCTGTCGTTCCATACCTCTAAACAAGCAGCTTGATAGCAGCTTGATTTAAACCTGACAGGCTTAGGTACAGAACCTGACTCTGACTGTGGAACAGTGGTGGTGGAGGGCCTGATGTTTAGTGAGGCTGTCCGTACTGGTCTGCGCCTCCGTGAGGAGAGCTGTGCTCCGGGGCTGTTTGCGAAACAGACCAGGCTGTGATGTGATGGAGGTGTGGGGGGCGATTCTCCGTGCTCATTAGGTTAAGTGTGGTGGGAGAGATTAGTGCTAGTTGATGTGAGGGAGCGGTCATGATGGAGCAAAGCTGCTTTTCATTACGCAGCTTCTAACTTGTACGCCCCAACGACTGTCTCTGCGCCCGTATGTGTGAATCTACGTGTGAAAGTATGCAAGTATGTTTATTTATGAAGGATGTTTATTCGTGAGCTTTAATGAAACGCCGATGTGTGTGTTAATGCGCGCGCGTGTGTGTGAGTCTGCTCACATGGGTCCGATGACAGTCTGTAAAATGAAGTAGAATCCCATAGGAAATCCTTCAAACTGCCTGACATTGTGAGTTGAACCCTGTCTATGTGGTGTCTACGCCGTGTTGGTCCTGAGTTCTCCCTCATGGACTCCAACGATGTTAGTTTCACTCTCTTGCTCTTCCTCTGACAGGTGGACACACATGAGTGTCTCGTGTGTGTGTGTGTGTGTGTGTGTGGGCACTTAAAATATCAGCCTTTGTAGCAACATCTGTCCCTCTGTTTGCCTGCTGGGAAGGAGCCAAGGTGACTGGTCACTGGTAAAACGAGTCTTGCACATTAACATTCTCTGGACATTGTCCTGACATTGTATGAAAGTTGAGGTGGCATTCCTGTGATGTCCTATGTCATATTGTGTTAATGTTTGGATGATATTAGGTGATTATGCATAAGCTGACAAAGCAAATCGGATTAATCTCATGTATGGTCTTGTCTGAGTCTCCATGAGTTCTAATTTTCAACAGGACTCATCTTTAACACCAATGGCTAGAAAAAAAAGACATCCATCCATCCAGAGATTCATCTGAATCCACTGTCCACTAAACATCTTTGCTCATCCCTACAGAACTCTCTCTATTCTGCTTCGACTCAGTTGTCAGGGAAACAGGGAATTTTCCAGAAGGGGATGGCACTATGCACTACGAGGACAAGGAGAAAACCTCACCTGTCACCATTAAAAGAAGATAAAGTGGGCAGGAAAAAGCAAAATGAACAATGTGTCGTGCCTTATCTGCTTCTTTCTCAGACCATCACTGGACACTGGAACCAGAACCTTTAACATTCGCTTTACAAACACCATACTGACACATACTGCAGACTAACATAACTGTATTAGTGCCAAAATGGACATGAGGGAAGAATGGTGTTTTCCTGCATATACCTTTTCAACTTGAGCATGCTGAACTTAATGCCAGGAATGCGGTGAAAGTCCATTAACTATTGGCAGTCGTCTCTGAGAGGAAGAAGACTTGACAGAGAACAGTTCTTCATAGGCTGAGATCCTGCCTCTTATGAAGTTCATATGTGATCATCTGAATTGTGTAGCTTTTGCTATCCTGTGGTTCAATGCTGTTTAAGAGTCACTCAATCATTCCTAATGACACTAGGCCCCCTTGTGATGAGACAATGTAACTGCTTATCACATTGCCCAGAAACAAATGAACCTTGAAGAACAGACATAGTGATGATGATGATGATGATGATGATGATGATGATGATGATGATGATTAATGTCATTGAGAGATGTAAATAATGCCACCATAAGTTAAATTTAATGTAAATGTCATTTATTCCAGGAATAAGATATGAAGTGATTGTAACTATTATCAATATATCACATATCTCTTCAACATGAGACTTGTTACACACGACACCTGCATGCACAGCACTGCAAAATAAGAAAAAGGCACATCTTTCTCAAGGTCCCAACTGGGTGAAGAAAACAGCCTCCGATGAAGAGAAATCTCTCTCTCTCTCTCTCTCTCTCTCTCTCTCTCTCTCTTGCTCTCTCTCTTTCTGTTCTTAAAGCATCTCTCTGGATAATCCTATTGCTCTAAGGCTATATTCCTTTGACACACTCCTCAACCAAGGAGCCATTTTGAAATTCTGCATGTTCAGAGCCCCACACATGTATAAACACACACACACATATGCGTACATAATGTAACACACACACTCACTCACTCACACGCACACATACACATACACATACACACACACATACATACACACACACAGAGACACACCCACCCACATACACACACAGACATGCACCACACAGGGAGAGAGAGAGAGAGAGAGAGAGAGAGAGAGAGAGAGTGAGAGAGAGAGAGAGAGAGAGAGAGAGAGAGAGAGATGCTATACACACACACACGCACACACAGATACAATTGCACACAGTTTGACTAATGTCTTGCCCTTCACCTTCTCTGGTGATTGGTTGCTATATCAGGCTTGTGGCAGTGCAATGCTACTCAGCAGAGACTTACTGAACACAGATGTAAAAAAAAAAAAAAAAAAAACTTGCACAGACATGGATATCCACCACATCTTCACGTCAAGGGCGGCTTCGCTAAACGTGCAACCAATTAACGAGCACACACTTCAGTACTGGCTGTTTCAGCACTTATCCAGCCGAACTGAACTGAACGTCAAAGCGAAGATTTAAAGCACGCTAACAAGAACCATCATACGTCATCCGTCTCCGCGTTATGGATTACATGCTATGAACAGTGCACTCCAGAGTGGCTTAAGAGCGGCGGAGGGGGAGCAGGCTCGGCGTGTGGTTGGCTAGTATGCTTTGACTCCTTTAAACAGGATTAGGAGACTTTGTGAGTGTGGGGTAATGAGGAGTAGGTCAGTGGGAGTTCCAGTAACTCCACAGAGAAGGGAAAAAAAAAATAAAATACGAAGCCAAAGCGGCAGTAGGTGTAATGGGGAAAGGTCCACGTCCGGTCGTCAAGGCGTATCCGGTGTAAATGGATTATACGCCGGCTAAACAAATAAATAGTCTACCGCGCGCGCCTTTTCACGTAAACACACCCCTCCCCTCCTTCTGCACGCACAACCTTTCCACCTTCCCCCTCCGATCCAGGTGTCAGATATAATTATCACTAGAATCTTTTCTCTTTTTATATCGCTTTCACCATCTCTCGCCCCCTCTCTTCCCTCCCTCCCTTTATCCCTCCTTCTTCTTCTTCTCTGTCTCTCTCTCTCTCTCTCTTTCTCTTTCTGCAAACACATGTGCCAAGTGTGTCTCTCCTCCCCCGTGACCTTCATGAATACTACAAAGAGTTTCGTACAGTCCCCGGCATTTTCCCCCTGCACACACTCCACTCCTGCTGAAGCCACTCTGCAAACCACCCAGCCATCTTCCATTACAGTACTCTAGAGGCTCAATGAGTGTGTACTGTCCTGTCCTCTGCAATGGACACACTCCATACTCAGGCACGCACACACATGCTCACATACACAAAGACACACACACGCATTCGCGCAAACACAGACACACACACACACACACACATGAACACACACACACGCACACACAAACACGCAAATACATACACTGTGTGCTCTGTCATGTGCCTTCTTGTAGGCAGCTCATTAGTCAGCCATGCTGAAAAGCCACACTGTAGAATCCTTCATTGTCTCTTTCCTGCACACATCATTAAAAACCTACTGCAGAGAGAGCAATCAATGCACAGACCACAGCCTTACAGAGCGGCCTATAACATGAGAATGCATTTAACCATCACACTACTGCCCACAGCCCATCATCTGTATTTCACAGCCAAGGATGAGCTAAGACGTCATTCACAATGCACTCAACTACATTCTCTCCATCTCCTCTCAGATCATCTGCCTCTTACAATGAATGAAACGTCTGTATTTAGTCACATCTTTTATGATGCCGAAAATAGTACAATTACCATAAATATAGCTATAATTTCAACCTGAATGCTTACTGTGCTCTGGGCTTTTTTTTTTTATCCTGTTTTCTTTTTCTTTTTTTTTTATTCCTGTTTTATCCTGGTGTAGTCTGAATGAAATGGTTCCTTCCTGCAAAAATCAGATGATACTGGGGTATGATCTGATAGCAGCTCTGAGGTGTGTGTAATAACCAAATCTAACCCAGTGAGATTAGAGTGGAGTCTACTGAGCTGATAAGCCCGGAGGGATGGAGAGGGAGGGAGAGAGAGAGAGAGAGAGAGAGAGAGAGAGACTGAGAGACAGAGAGAAAGAGTGAGCGAACGAGAGCTGGTCTGGATTGAGTGCCCTCATGGGGGCTATCGTTTGGCGCCTGGCTTCAGCGTGACTGTGGGCCATCCTGGAGCAAGGGGAGATCTCTCAATGACTCCATGTTTAGAGATGAGGAGGTCAAGTCTACCGGTCCGCCCCCCCCCCCTCACCCACGGAACTGGCGAGTGAGCGTGTCGCCCTCGTGCTGTGATGTGGTGAAATCCAAGCTGGGGTAAAGGGGTACGCTGGGATTAAAACGAGAAGGGGAGGGCGCGGCAGAAAGCTCAGGTGGCGCCTACGTCGGGGCTACAGCCGTTCTCCCTCTCTCTCTCTTTCTCTCTCTCCGCCCTTCTCTCACGCTCTCTCGCACCGGCAACACCCCCCCCCCCGACTAAAAATACACAGACCTTAACCTTCAGTCACCTCGTTGCTCAAGTTAGCAACAACACCCACTGCATACAGCATCCATACACATGCTTGTTTGGCTCCATGTCATTTATGGAAAAAACCAAATGACATAATCATCGATAAACACAACGACAGACCATAATCTATACGTCAAAAGCATAATATTACCCAGCTCTTCGCTTTGCTTCACTAGGGTGAGGAGTTCGTATTCACTCTGCAACACAGAGACTCGTAGAAAACACCCAAACTCAGCAGAGCATGCGCTAACCTGTTCTGGTGCTCTTTTGTGAGCTAGCGTAAGGTTTACAGAGAGACACGAGGCAGGGAGCGCAGATAGTGTGCATACCAGCAAACACACACACACACACACACACACACACACATACATACACACACACACACAACTGGGGACAAGAAACCACATGAGTCATTTGGTGGTGAAGCTGTGCAGTAAATTGCATGACACCATGGCGGATTAAGCCACAGGGAAATGCAAGGGTGGTGGGGGGTTGACAGGATCCTCCACAGTTCTGACTCTTTCCTAAAGGATGCTGAATCTGAGGATTGGAGGGTAACATTTCACCTCATCTAAAACAGTCAGCTGATATGTCTTGGATACAAGACATATATTCCGCCTTTTCCACTTTCTTTGTCTCTCTGTTTTCAATTCCTACCTTCACAGGCAATGTAATTTTATTTATCTGGCAAACTATTTCAACTGACAATATCATTTCTCCACGCATGATATTGATCACAAAGAATATCTATGGCTCCTAATCCTGATTTGACTGAAACGGGGAGGGGACGGGGATGAAATCATTAGCCGTTATGCGTTTAATGTTACTATCCAACTGTTTAAGCTCTTTGATCTAGAAGCATCCGGGCAATCAGCCCTTTAAACAATGGTGGCAGAGGAGCTCGGCTTCCAGGGGCGGAAAAGGAAAATCTCATTTCATAAATAAAGCATCTCTCTCCCAGAGTGGCCAGTTCAGTGAGCGGGAAACACGCCTCTGCCTCGCCGCCCCTCCACCGCCACCCACAGAAACCTTAGACCGATGACTTCAGTGCCATATTTAAAGAGCTCCGTGACTCTCTGTGGTGTGTGTAATGTCAGAAAGTAGGAGGGGAGAGGAGAGGAGAGAAGAGGAGAGTAAGAAGGTGAGAGCACTGTGAAAGAGAGAAATAAAAAGAGTAAAAGTGTGTGTGGGGGGGCATGTGTACTTGTGTGTATATGTGTGTGTGTGTGTGTGTGTGTGTGTGTGTGTGTGTGTGGGTGCGTGTGTGTGTGTGTTTGTGTTTGGGCACGTGTACATGTTTGTGTGTGTCTGTGTGTGTGTGTGTGTGTATAGGAGGGTGTGCAACATGAATCCTGTGTGCTGTGCACTGTGAGGAGGAGCTCTGGAGGGAGGCCAGTGTGTGAGGCTGTGCTTGGCAGAGGCGGCTGGGCCGTGACAGGTGATGGCTTTGGGTGACCTTGATTATTGCATTCCCACGGCCGTCAGCCGGAGGGTGGTACTGCCAGGGATTACACCCACAACCCCTGCTGCCCTATCTCAGTGGTCAACAACACTTTCCCCACTCTGTCCTCTGACAATGTTTTCCACCAGTAAAACTGCAAATCTCAGCCATAATTTACAATTTAATGTGACAAAACCCAGTTTTTGCCTCTATTGTGACAAACAAAGGTAAATACCTATTCTATCTCCTTCGGCATTAGACAAAGAGACAAGATTCTTCCACTGTATATTTAAAAAAAAAATAAAAATTAAAAAGTCTTAAAATCCTGCTGCGACTTTTGAGGAACACAGCTAAGTGCATACGTTGGGGGGGTAGCGTGTGCATGTGTTGGCAGCGTCTGGGGAGATGGGCATCAAACAGTACGTCTGCATCTGCACTCAGTCAATAAATAATGGATATCCAGCGTGCCCGTTCCAAACCGACTCTGACATTAAAATGACGTAATGCTGCCTTACCCAACCTTCAGAGCCCAGTGCTACCATATCCATGGCAACAGCGCTATGGTGCCAGTGGCATGGTGTCGCTAACTTTTGCACCTCTGAAAAGCAAACCGTGCCAAGACGTGACCGGCGAAAGGCAGCGACAGAACCAGACAGTGCTGATTCGTACTGCACCAGCACAGGATGGCGTGCCCATGCAGGGCAGGGGTCTGTGTGTCCGTAACACAAATCCCAAAGAAATGAAGCCAAACGACTGTATCATGAGAGGAAACGTTACGCTCTGTTCTCTAAGCTAAGGCTACTGTAGCTTTATTAAGTGTAAAATAAGACAGCAACATTGAAAAGCAAAATACCCTGTTACCTCCTTTCAGGTAAGTAAAACACAAGAAATGTAACAGGCAAATACACATTGGGTAATTATGCTTTTGCTGATTATTTCTGAAAATAATCCAAAAGTAACGTAGTGCTGCAGTAAATGTTCCATGTATTAGGGCTAAGAGAAAATCCATATTTAATCTACCAATATGCATAACATTAAATTGAC